>NC_057866.1:92071232-92371232 GCF_019393635.1 Dromiciops gliroides
TACAGAAGAAGCTCTATGTTAACAAGTGTCTCCTTACCTTGACTCTTGTCTTTGGGGCATCCTCCAGATTGCAGTTGAAGGTTACATAATTTCATATCAGAAATTGCAAAAACTCAGAAAAAGTGTGCAGAAAACGTAAAATTTTCAGCTACATTTGCTGTGTAGTGACTATGGAATTAGAAACCAGGTTTTGAAAACTAGCATTCTACTTAAGACCAGTGTGAATTTGGAGAATTCAATAATCCCCTTCACTCAACCCCTCTGATCCTTAATCCTTTTCTTCTCTGCTTAATGGGAAGGTTGTACTAGATGACATTTGAGCTCTCTTCCAGCTCTAGATTGCAAGATTCTAGTAGACAAATGCTACAGTAAAGTAGAAAGAACTATTGACCAAGAATCAGAAGATTTGGGTTCTAGCACCAGCCATACTGAAAATTTCAGATATAATCTAGAGTGAATCAGACCCTTACCTGGGTCTCTGTTTCTTCATGCAGATCATGAGCTGCAGAGATGAAGAGGGAGTGAATTGCCAATCCAATTTAATAATGATTTATTAAATACCCACTATGAACCAGTGGGGGATACAAATAATAAAAAGAAAGACAGCCCCTGTCCTCAAGGAGCTTACAATCTAATGGGATAAGACAACATGTAAAAGGATCCAAGGAAGGTAAGGGGCAAACCACCAAAGGGCATTTAATGAAGGGGCATCTTGTTCCATGGAGCTGAAACCAGGCAGAGCAGCAGATAGAAAGTGAAAGAGCTTAGAGTCCAGTTTCTGCCCTCTATCTTAAAGGAAGGCACTGGGAGAAGTATGGTACAGGAGGTCTGAGGGATGTGGTAATAATAAAGGTTTGTGTTAGCAGCATGGCAATGAAATTAGAAGTGATGAGCTTATCCTAGGAAGGGTGTCTTGTTGGAATTGAAACCAGGCAGAGCAAAGTATAGTGAAAATTTTAGGTATGAAACAGATATCTGGAAGAAGGGGTTAAAATTTCATATTTTGAAAACAATAGTCCAGTTTTCCTGAAATGTAGGGTGAGTCCAAAAGAGGATCATGAAATAAGTCTGGAGAAGTAGATTGGATCCAGAGCATGGAGAGTCTTAAATGTCAGGCTATTGGGGGGCAGCTGGATGGTGAAATGGATAAAGCACCAGCCCTTGATTCAGGAAGACCTGAATTCAAATCTAGCTTCAGACACTTGACACTTACCAGCTGAGTGACCCTGGGTAAGTCACTTAACCCTCATTGCCCCACTAAAAAAGAAAAAAAATGTAGTTTAGCCTAGAGCTATTGTGAGCCTCTGTCAGTTTATGAGCAGTCATAGTCAGACCTGTGCCTTAGGAAGATTATGTAGTATATGAATAATGGCATTTTTGTTCAGAACAAAAATGATTTTTCCAACCTAATCTTTCTCTGATAGTCTATCTTTGCCCTAGTTATATACACCCTTCTCTTGCCTAGACTCTACTTTTTAAAAAATAAATTGTAGGGGGCAGCTAGGTGGTGCAGTGGATAAAGCACCGGCCCTGGATTCAGGAGGACCTGAGTTCAAATCCGGCCTCAGACACTTGACACTTACTAGCTGTGTGACCCTGGGCAAGTCACTTAACCCCCATTGTCCCGCAAAAAAAATTAAAAAAAATTGTATAGGCTAAAAATTTATTTCCCTTACAACCTTGTTGGTTGGCATGGCTTTCCTGCTTTGAGATATTGATGTGGGATGGAATTTGGGGTCAAATTGATCATGAGTCATACCAAAAGAATTACAAGACTCAGTGACTCAGTTTCCCAAGTTTTATTGCAATACTTTGGGTGACCACAGGGAAAGAACCAGAATAGTGGAATAGAGGCTAGGCAAGAAATGATAAGGATGTTATCCTTATCATTGGTAAAGATGATAAGAAATGGTAAGGATCTTAATATGACAGCAAGGATAAGGGCATGGATGATTGACAGGAAACATGCTTGAAAAGATGTAGCAATTTATTGTATAAAGGAGTATATGGGAAAGAGGGAAGGGTCAAGGAAGGCTCTTAGGTTATGAATCTGGAATGACTAGGAGGATGATAGTCCTCTCAACTGAAATGTAGAATTTTGGAAGCTGGGCAGATTTAGAAAGGAAGATAACAAATTCCTTTTTGGGGCATATTGAATTAAATTAGTTAAATATAAAAAACAAAACAAAAAATAAACCAGTTATAGATGCAGGACTGTGGCTCATAAGAGAGAGTAAAGTTGGACAGAGTGTGTGTGTGTGTGTGTGTGTATGTCATCTGTGTAAAGATAATTAAACCTATGGGAGTAAGCAAGAAGAATAAGGAAGATAAGAATAGGACCTTGAGAAACTCTAAGCCCAGAATTCTCTCTACTATGTTATATCACTTCAGTATTCACTAAATGAAACTTACTAAATCAAGAAAGGGATTTGGACTTTTTAGAATGACTTTTCTACCACTGGCATTTCTGCTTAACCCCAGGTTACCCAGAAACTTTAATTCATCATCCCCAGGGCATTCTGGGTAATGGAAGTTGCTCCATTGTTTTAAAAGTAAGCATTACTAAGGGAAGTAGCTTGTCACAAACTTCTGTCTTTCCCTTCCTTTGATCTAAATAACTGTGTCTAAGGTGCATCCGAGGTTAATATAACTATATTGAGCAATGCAAAAGTTCAAGGGTGGAGGGAATTCTGAGAAAGGGTGACTTCAACAATCAGGCTTATATCATGTTTCTTTTAGCAGTCTTTTAATGGTTGTCAACTGAGTTCAAAGTATTAGAATGGAGTTCAGATTTTCTCCTTTGGCATTTCTTCCTTCAAGTTGCCTGCTCTCTCCTCCCTAGGCAACTCTGGTTAGTAAATATTAATTTACTCTCAATTACTAATGACAAGTACAAGAAACGCCTACATCCATCAGCGGTCCTGCCTTAGGACAAGCATTTGTCCTTCAAAGCATTCAGCCAGTCAGCAATTAGAAGTAATAGTGACTCCAGGCTAGGGGCTGGGGAGCAGGCGACCTGCTTCCACTGCCTGATCAGGGTCTGAGTCCACAGCAGCCTTGGTGGTCCTGGGAGCGCTTCACTTCAGAGGAGAAAGTCAAGAAGGCAATTTTGTAAAGCGGCAAATTAGAGCCAGAACAATCATAGAAAGCCTGAGAAAAATCTTCAGACTCTGAGAAGGGAATTCAGGAGGCAAAGCTCCTTCTCAGCCAGTGAAGTCTTTGAGAGGTTGGATGGGGTGGGGAAAGGGAAATCTAATACAGCCAGGATAAGAGAGTTTATAATACTTTAAATGGGCCTAAATCTCCCCAATGGGTATAAGAGACTAATAGATAAGCAATCAGAGAATGTCAGATTTGGTAAGGACTTGAGAACATAAAATATAAAGACTAGAAGAGACTGTGGAAGACAGGATATAAATTGTTAGCTCTGAAACAGAATCATTTAGTCTGACATTTTTATTTCATATATTAGAAAACTGAGGCCTAGAGAGAGGAGAGTGATTTACCCAGTCATACAATGAGGTCTTTTGACTCTTAACACTTTTCACTTTCCATACCTCTTACTTCTCAATAATTGAAAATCAGCCAAGTATTAGAAAGGAATAGGGAGGTCTTACAAGTGATTTTCCAAAGTAGATCACATCTATACCATCATTTCATAGTTAATTGAAAATATATATTTATATTATATATAATATTTATAATTTTTATAAATGTGTTTTATATATACCCATTGAACTATTGAAGCTTTGGGGACATCATATATATTATATCATATCATATCATGTATATTATATTTGTGTGTATATGTATATATACATGGGACACACACATATTATGTAGAGATATAGATATATACATGTGTGTCCCATGTATATATAGGATGTCCCCAAAGCTTCAATAGTTTAAAACTGTACTAAAACATTTGGAACACTCTGTATAGATGAGAAAGTATGTGTAAAGGTTGGTACTATTGTTATTGGTATTTTCTCATTCTTTTCTGTGGTAACCAAAAGATCTAAGATTTTTTCCATACTTTTGCTTTTTCCTTCCTCAGATACATCAAGAATCAGTCCCTCAATGTCCTCACAATGTTGCTACCATACCCCTCTGCTTTGTAAGTAAATATTTGCTGATGAAGTTGCTTTTTAGACTTTTGATGCTGCTCATTATGGCAGTAGATTATTGTAACCAATGTTGATGTGTTTTCTTCCACCCATTTCCCACTTTTAAGCATCAATAACACATTTAAAGAGGTCAGAGTGGCATTGTTTTCATTGTATTTGTATATCACCTTTTAAAAAAAAACTTTTCCTTCTATGTTTCTATTAACTTTTAAATTAATGTCTTAATAATGATTTTTGGTTTTTATATCTCAGTCATTTCTTAAGACATCATCCCCTACCCTGCAAGTGGATCTTCTTTTGTAACAAAGTAAAATAATTTAAGCAGAATAAGCCAACACAATGACTGTATGATAATGTGTACTGTATCATAGATCCACGGTTCCCTACATTTCCAAGAAAAGGAGGGAGCCTATTTTCTCTTCTCTTTTTCAGGGCCAATGTTGGTCGTGGCAATCATATCATTTTCTATTTTGTTTTTGTGCTGTTTTCACTTGTTTCATTTTAATTTTGATTCTCACTCTAACAAACCATTGGTATAGCTATTAATAGGGATGAGGAATAACATCAGCTTTTGTTGGTAATGTTATTTGTTGGTTGCCTTCCAATTATGTTTGGTTATTTGTGCATGGATCTTTCTCCTTCATTCCATTATAACCTCCTTGAGAGCAGAGTCTATATCATGTATCCTTGTCTCCTCACTGCCTTATACATAGTAAGACCTTGATAAATGTGTCTTAAGGTTAGTTTGGGCATACCCAACTTGAATGTCAAGACAGAGAAGGCAGAGGGGTCTTGCTACTCTCTTCAGGAGCTACTCCCTGAGGCATAAAGGGGTGTCAAGAAATTCTCTTGATCCCAGATTGTTGTTACAATAGGACATCCAGCTTTTGGAAATAGACCATGGAGCATGTGCAAACAAAATGTGGACAGAGAGCAGAGTTGTGCCTAAATTGATGGTGTAGATGGCAGATCAGTGGTGTGTCAGAGAGAGAAAAAGAACAGTGAGTCAGTGAGGATGTCCATATATTGAGGGTGGTATCTGAGTGCAAGAGCCTCAGGGGCTTGAGAAAAACCTTCATTCCAAGTAAAAACCTTCATTTGGAAAGAATGATTATGGAAGGCAAGGCAGGGCTTTAGTGTGCCCTGCTGGTGCTCTGAGTGCCCAGGTTCTGTGCTCTTAATCTCATTGTCTTCCTACAAAGGCATGTCCAGATGTGGAGAACTTAACAAATGCTATGTCTAAATGATATAGTTTTGAGTCCCTAGTATACTCCAAAAAGGAAGGAAGGAAGGAAGGAAGGAAATCACAGTCCAAGGAAAGTGAACAACTTCCCTCAAGTTCACAAAGCAAGTTAGTAACAAAAACACATCTACAACCTAGGTCTTCCAACCACCAGGGGACCTGCTCAATCAGATGTGGGCAGGGGGTACTCCAAACAGATACAGAGATTTGGTTAAAACTTAAGAAGGTAAGAGTGGATCCTTAACACTTGAATTGAATTATTATGGGTTCACATATTCTCTCTCCTAACAGCTCCCACAAAGCAGGGGCTATGTAATTCATCAGGGCTCTCAGAAACCACACAGAGTACTTGCATATATGGGAAGCAACCTGATATAGTGGAAAGAGCAATGACTGGGATCAGAGGACCTCTGTTCAAATCCTGCCTCTGATTCGTAATGTCTGGGTTCCCTTGGACAGTCACTCTCTGGGCCTCAGTTCATTCATTGTACATATGAGAGAATTAGACTTGGTAACCTCTAAGGTCCCTTCCAAGTCTAGAGCTATGGGATCCTCAGGTGTTTGGTTCATCTTGATTAATGATGGTGATAGCCATTCATAAGCAGTTTGATGTAGTGATGATATGAGCATGAGATTTGGAGTCAGGTGGTTAAGAGACCTGGTGTCTGGTCCCAGGTGTTCCATGAACTAGCTGCGTAAACTTAAGTGTGTTACTTCCTTTTTCTGGGTTTTAGGCTCCTCCTGGGTCAAATGAGGATGACAGTCTTTTCCCTTCACTTATCCCAGGACTATTGTGAGTATCTCATTGGCACACTGAATTTTCACCATTCCACCATTTTGCTGAGCTCTTTTTTTTTTTTTTATGGAATTGTAGAATCTCAGAGCTAGAAGGCAGGGATCTTGGGCCTCATTAAGTCCAACTTATACCTAGGCAAGAATCTCCAACATTTCCAACAGTTGTTTGTAGAACTTCTACTTGAAGACCTCCAAGGAAGGGAAAATGTCACCCCTCAAGGCTGCACCTTCCATTTTGGCATAGTTCTCACTCTTAAGAATCCCCTCACCATTGCCACCATATACACCTAAAATCTTCCTCCCTACAGCTTTCACCTAATTCTCCTAATTCTGCCCTCTAGGGCTAAATAGAAAAAAAAATGTAATGGCTCTTCCAATTCATGGCATTCAAGACACACAAAGCCAGGCATTATATCCTACCCTGTGTCTTCTCTTCTCCAGGATAAACATCCCCATTTCCTTCAACTGGTCTTCTATGTCATGGATTTTATTTCCTATGCTATGCTGATTTCCTTTTCCTAGAAATGTCTCAGCTTACCCTAACATGTGGTACCCAGTCCTGAACACAATGCTCCAGATATGATCTGGAGTTCAACCCATTAGCATCTCATGTCATCTGTGAGATCTTTATTTATAAACTTCAACACCTCCATTTTCCAGATGAAGAAATTAAAGGTCAGAGATGAGAAACAATTTACCCAAGGTCATACAGGTAGTAGTGGGCCTTGAACTAGAACATAAAGTCTCCTGACTCCAAATCCAAGGCTCTTTTCACTAATATGCACTGCCTACACTAGCCTGGAGATCAGGCAGAGTAGAAACAACCATAGACTTGCAGCTGACATCTAGGTTCATGTCCCAGGTTTGACACTAGTTGTCTGAGCTAGGGCACACTAAGTCTCAGTTTCCTTTATCTCTAAAATAGGAATAACAATAACTGAACTACTTACTTCAGAAGACTATTGCAAAGAAAGCTCTTTTTAATCCTCACAAGTATTTGAGTGGGAATTTTTTGTTTTAATTTGACTGGATTAGAGGGAGGGGCTGGAAAGTTAGTCAGTATATGTCCTTGAATATCAGCCTTAACAGTTTTGGTGCAGAGCAACAACTGGTTTTCAGATAACTGAATTTTCATCTTAGAGTGTGAGGGACAGTGAGGGGTGAATGACTTGATGGGGATCACACAGCTGGTATATGCCTGAGGGAGAACTTGATTCCAAGTCTTCCTGAATAAAAAGCTAGTTCTCAATTTCTTGTTTCATACTGTTATAGTATAACAACGATAAGACCACCAATAATAAAACTAAAAGTCATCTAGGCAGACTCACTTGTTTTGTAGGGGATAAAAATAAGGCCAAGGGAGGTGAAAGTCCTGTCCCAAATTACTGTTGTAATTAAGTAGCAAGTTGGCATTTGTATCTAGTCCTAATTCTAGATCTGAGACCCTTTCCACTCCGTCAAGTTATGCACTGTATTTTTTTTTCATGGGGATAATGGAAAGCTGCAGGAGCTTTTGTCTCCAGAATGTCTGCAACAGTGTCATTTTAGAAAGGAAAAGAAATTACAAAATAGGGATGTTGAATTGCAAAGTTTGTAACTCAGCTAATGCAGCTGATGTGCAAAGTCTGTGGGTTGTGGGTGCCAAGTCCATCACTGGAAGACCAATCTCTTCCTTTAGCCCAGCCTTGATTGTGAATCAGGAGCTGAGTTTCACAGCTGGTTCAATTCCTTATTCCCCTGGGAGGAGCTCAATTAATGCTGATTAATGACGATGATCATGAAGGCAACTGTACTGTGAAGTGGGTTGACAGATGAGATGCGTTGGGAACACAATGAGCTTGATTAGAAGCACAGAACTAGTCATTTCTGTGAAGCCTTCCTCATCCCAAACTGGGCAGTTAGACAGTGGGGAGAACTTGGAACTAAACTCCTGAGCTGGCTGGATCTTACCAAAGAGAACTAATGAAAAAGAATCACTGTTATGGAGTGGAAAGAATCATACTTGGAGTCGTAGAAGACCCAGACATGAGTCCTGTCTCTGAAACCTTCAAGCTACACTTAATATACAGATGACCCTAGGCAAGTCATTTTTTCTCTCTCAGATTTAAGTTCTTCGGTCTATAAAGTGAGGATAACAATCTCTACCCTACCATTAGAGTTCTTTGTAAAAGTGAGCTTGGAGGATGCCCATCAATTGGGGAATGGCTAAACAAGCTGTGGTATATGATGGTGATGGAATATTAGTGTGCTGTAAGAAATGAAAAGCAGGATAATTTCAGAAATGCCTGGAAAGACTTGTATAAACTGATCTATAGGGAAGTGAGCAGAACCAAGAGAACATTGTGCACAGAGACAGCAATACTGTTTGATGAAGAACAGTGAATGACTTATTTTCAGCAATACAATGATCCATGACAATCCCAAGGGATTATTGATGGAACATACTATCCACCTCCAAAGAAAGAACTGATATTGACTGAACACAGATCAAAACATGCTATTTTTCCACTTTCTTTCATTTTTTCTTTTATTCAAGTTTTTTGTACAAAATTACTAATATGGTAATGTTTATATAATTGCACATGCAAAATCCATATATGATTGTTTACTACTTCAGGGAAGGGGAAATACAGGGAGGGAAAGAGGGATAAAAATTGGAAAACAAAACTATAAAATGTTTACTCTTTTTACAAAAGTGATCTTTGAAAAATACAAATTAAAATATTTCTTCTCTACCTACTCTGATCAGGGAGAGAACAAAGTACAAGACATAATCTTTCCTCTCATAGAACTATAATAATATTATTAATAATAATAATAATAACAGCCTATATTTCTACAATGCTGAGAAAGTTTACAAATCATTTTCCTCATACTAGTCCTTTGAGGTAGGCAGAACAAGTATCACTTATAGCCATTTTGCAGATAAGGAAATTGAGATTTTGAGAGTTTGACCCATTAAAAGTCACTAGGCTTCTATGCATAGTTTTCCACATTTTATCCTCAGACACTAGCAGAGGATCTAGTACCTTTTAAGGACTTAAAGATTTATTGAATTGAATTCTTGGTTAGTGAGTTAAAGTATAAGTCTTGTTGTTCACTTGTGTCCAATTCTTCATGTACCCATTTGGGGTTTTCTTGGCAAAGATACTGGAGTGGTTTTCCATTTCCTTTTCCAGCTCATTTTACAGATGAGACAAACTGGATTAAGTGACTTACCCAGGATCACACAGCTAGTACATGTCTGAGGCCAGATTTGATTTCAGGAAAAATAAATACATGAATGTTGAATAATAATTAACATAGTAACAGACAGCATTAGTACAAAAGTAGTTGTTAGGTGAATTTCGAACTGATTGCATGGCTAGATTCAAAGAATATCCATTAACAATTCACTGTCAGTTTGTCTGTAGGTCTCTGATGGAGTCCCACTACTGTATAACACACTTATTAATGACTCAGATAAAGATGTGGGAGGCAGGCTTATCAAATCTGCAGATGACTCAAAGCTGGTAGGGAACACTAACACACTGGATGATCTTCCATCCCCAAGGATCTTGATATGCTAGAACATTGCACCAAACCGAAAATCTAATAGGATTCAGCATCAGGTTTCGTATTTGGGTTCAAAACACCAATTTCAGGAGTACAAGATGGGGTAGGCATGGCCAGACAGTAAAGACCAAGGAGATTTAGTGGACTCAAAATTTGATATGAGTTAGGAATGTGATACAGCAGACAGAAATGTCCATGGGATCCTCGGCTGCATTGAAAGGCACACAGATTGCAGGAATAAGGAGGCATAGTCTCTATTTATACTTTGCCCAGTCATACAAGATCTGGAGGATTGTGTGCAGTTATGATCCCCCACAGCAAAGCAAGTCATCAATAAGTAACAAACAGAAATACATCCAGGGCAGGACAACCAAGATGGTGTCTCAGGATCATTCTATAAATTGAAGAAATTAGGACTGTTTTGAGTAAGAGAAGACTGGGGCAGGGGTGGGGGGAGATACAATAATTCTCTTCAAGTATCTGAAGGTCTGTTACTATGAGGAGGGATTAAAAGTTTTTTTCTGTTTGGCCCAAGAGAGAGAACCCTGATCAATATGCAATTGTAAAAGGTACAAGTAGTTAAATTTGGTTTTGATGCCATTAAAAGCTTCCAATTTATTTTGAATTAATTTAATACCCTATTGATCTTTCTCTGCATATATACACTCATGTATGTATGTTGGTGTAATATATGGATCCAGACTACCTCTGTAACCCTCTGTGCATTTGACAAGCAAAAATTCATCCAATTCATTAATAAAAATGTTAAACCGTACAGTGCCAAACATAGATACTCGAAACATCCCATTATAGTGAAACATTCTTCCAAGGTGAAGATAATTTACTTCTTCTTGCTTGCATGAAATAACTTGTGACTCTAAAATAAGTCTCATTGGAAATGCCTAAGACAGAATAACTCATATTTCTAGAGCATTTTTCTCCTCTAAATACCAGGAAGTAGTATGTGGTACAAGTGCGATCAACCCCATTTTGTGGATGAGGAAACTGAGGTGAAGAGTCCAAAGTTACATAGTAAGTGGCAGACCTGAGATGAAAAATTAGATCCTCTGACTCCTAGTTTTATGTCCCTTTCACTGTCAATCCACAGAAATCTGGTAGAAATCAAGGGAACTGGAAGTGATAAATGTATTTATCTCCAGAGACATTCACTCCTACCTATGGAAATTCAGAGCTAGAAGACATACTCTGCCAAGTTTATGCAGTCCTGGGGATCTGGGTTTTGAATCCCAGCCAGAGATGTAAGTTTTCAAGGGAAGCCAGGCCAACTGTGACTTTTTATTTCAAAGGAAGAGAGATCACTAATAAGATTCTTGAGTTTGAAATATTCAACACCCTCAAAATACATCCTATTTGACTGACATGTGGTAGATCAGTTTCTAGTTGGCTGAATGCCTGGCTGAGCTGAGCTGAGTATTCATAGACTTTTTGAGTTGGAAGGGACCATAGGGATTGTCTAGTCCGACTACTCATTTAACAAAGGGGGGACAAATAAGACCCAGAATGAATGAAGAGAGAAAAAAATTATTAAATGTTCACTATATTCCAGGTTCTTTGCAAAGCTCTGAGGTGGGGGGGGGGGAGAAGGAAGAAGGGAGAGAGAGAAAGGGAGGAGAGGGGAAGGGAGATGGAGAGAGAGAGAAGGGGGGGGCTCATATTCTAGCAGAGGAAGAACACATGTTTAGGGAAGTGGTATCCAGAAAAAAAAAGTTTTCATCTGAGGAATCTCAACTGACCCCTCAGGCAATCAATTGAAACACCCTTTCCAGAACTATCAATACTGAGGGGGGGGGGATAAGGAGGAGAGGGCAGGTGTACCATTTTTTGCTGAAGTGGTTGACTGGATTGGATGTGAAAGGGAAATATAGTCTGGGCACAGTAAGCTAGAGTGGGCTACTTAAGTTTATATTCACTTAGTAATGAAGCAAAATGACTAACTACCAGGGCAGGAGTCCCTAATATGAGTAGATTAATTTCTTCAGGTATTGGGTATATGGAGGTTCAGCCCAAGGGCCTAGGCTTAAAATAGTGGTCCAAGTTGAGAGGATCAGGGCAATTAATACAGGCAGTGTTTAGATGATCTGGATAGGTGGTTGGACGGGACATTGAAACATGTTCTTGCCCAGGTTTTGGGGTCTAGTCAATGTTCCATGATTTTATCAGTCAGGCATTCTCTGTCAAAGTAGTTCATCAACCCCACAACAAAAGTGGATTTTCATTAGTTGGTGTGCTAAAAAAATATACCATTTGTGGCCAACTTGTCTCTGATAACCTATCTTTCAAAGCCCCCTCTGAACCCTCCCATAGAATGGTTCTAGCAGTGTGACTCCGGGCAAGTCACCTAACCTCTGCCTCCATTTCCCAATATGTAAAATGGAGGTAATAATAGCAACTACCTCCCAAGGTGCTAGAAAGATAAAATAAAATAATATTTGTAAAATGATTCACAAAACTTAAAATGCTCTATAAATGGTAACTATTTTTATTACTTGTGTTCTGAGATTCCTTACAATTCTTTCAAGAAGTCTTGATTGAATGTGTTTTACAATTCCCTTCATTTCACTTCAATATCCTTCAGTGACTGGGGGAGTAGAAGAGGGAGGACAGAGCATGATTCTATTAATTCCAGCTTTCTCTCGACTGGATTTTTGAATTAACAGGATCATCAAAAAACATTTTTAAGTACGTGATATGTAGGTGGCCCTGTGATGGACAGTGAGAGATATAAAGATGAATCCAACACGCTTGTTGCCCTCCTGGAGCTCACAATCTAATAGGGGAAAGAAAACATTTTTTATGTAATAAAATACTTATTAGAACTTATGAGTGATAAAGCTCTGTGTTAGGCACTAAGGGAAGGAGGTTGGGCAGGAACAATAATAGATTGCTTGCCATCTTGGGGAGGGGGGAGGGAAGGGAGGGAGGGAGAAAAAGTTAAAACTAGAAATCTTATAAAAACAAATGTTGCAAACTATATCTACTTGTAACTGAAAAATAATAGAATACTTTTAGGGAAAAAAGTGTATTATAGTGTATTGGAGTTATTCGTCCTTCATCTTTGAAGAGCACCAATGACATCACAACTTGTCTTGCCTTGTGCATATGTGGAAGACACTTGATGTCTTGACTTGTACATGAACTAGATTTAAATGAGACAAAATTGCACAAGGTCAGTAGCCTCACTCTCTCTTCTAATATCATTAAAGTCCAGTGGTGAGAGAAAAATCAAGATGACTAGTGATGGCCTCAGAATACAGTAAAAAATAGGATGAAAAAAATCAAAAAAATCAATCAACATATTTTTTAAAGTGTGATATTATATGCAATGGTCTACACCCAATATACCTTCACCTTTGCAGGGAGGAGGGGGTACTTAGGGAACTGTTTGTCTTCTTATGTCTCTTCTTTGGGGTCAAGATTTGTCTTTTTCTTTCCACAATGTTCTATTTCTTTGTAGGTGTTCTTTCTATTTATGTTGCTATAGTTGTATGTATTGATTTACTGACCCTGGTCACTTCAGTTTTCCTCAATGCATGGAAGTCTTTCAACATGGTGCAGTGGGTAGAACTCTGCATCAAGAAGACATGAGTTCAGGGGCAGCTAGGTGGCACAGTGGATAAAGCACTGGCCCTGGATTCAGAAGGACCTGAGTTCAAATCTGGCCTCAGACACTTGATACTAGCTGTGTGACCCTGGGCAAGTCACTTAACCCTCGTTACCCCGCAAAAAACAAAAAAGAAGAAGAGGAAGAGGAAGGGGAGGGGAAGGGGAAGAAGGAAGGAGAAGAGGAAGAGGGAAAAGGAAGGGGAAGAGAGACCCAAGTTCAAATACAGCCTCAGACCTTTACTGGCTATGTAACCCTGGGCAAATCTTTAAGCTGTTTGCCTCAGAAGTTTCTTTAACTGTAAAATGGGAACCAAGAAGGTTGTTGTGAAGATCAAGTGAGTTAATATTTTTAAATCACTTGGCGCATAGTAGGTACCATATAAATGCTTTTCCACTTCATCATGTTTGTCATCAGAATTTTTTGACTCCAAGTAAACATATTTGTGTTAACACATACATTATTTTTTTCCATTAACATAATGCTAACTTAAAATTCAGTTGTTTCCTAAAAACAACAGTAGCTCCTATTTACATGACACTTTAGGGTTTAAAGGACATCTAAGAACTTTTTAAGGACCTTAAAGATTTGCAAAACACTTTACCAGCATTACCTCATCTGATCCTTTCAAAAGCCCTGTGAGGTAGGTACTAGTATTGCCATTTTACAGATGAGGAAACAGGTCTTAGGAAGGGTTCTTTCTAGCATGCCATTTTACAATATGTTTGACCTGGGTTGTGTTGGGAGAGATTGGTTCTAACACCTGGCACTGTGCTTCCAACCCGGTAGAAACTTCATAAATTGTTCCTGAATGAACAAATGTATTTTTATTAGAGGGTTGGAAATGGACCTGTAGGAGTTGCTCATCTGAACTTCTTGTAGAGTTCCACCTTAAGAGTATAAGAGAAGAAGCAGACAATGTCCATAGATTAAAGTCTTGTTAGTTCTTCAGTACTTTAGAAATCAGGACATACCAGGAGACTAGAAGCTTCCATGAAGAAGCCAAGTGTTTACTGACCACCTGCTTGGCAGGAAATGCTTGGGTGCTGGGGAAACAAAAAAGAATAGTTCATTTTAATTCAGTTTATTGGGATGTACCAAGGTGTAACTCAGCAAATACTTAAGTGTATACCATGTGCAAGGTCCATAAGAAAGTGGGCTCCTTGCCTTGAAGAGTTTGCCATCTCATTGGGATAACAAAACAAATAGCCTTAAAACAATTAGAAATTAATACAAGTTACTCCAGAAGCAAGGGCTAGATTATGCTATTGGGGTTCAGAGGAGATTAATTTGGGCAGGAGTAGTCCCTGAGAGCTTCTTGGAGTAGTTGGGACTTGAACAGAGCAACATTTTGATAGTAAAGAACTACCTTTAACGATTCAAGCAGCCAATATTTTGATCACCTTCTGTGCCCAGAGTACTGTGCTAGACACTTAACAAGATGCAAAGTTCAGTCCCTTTGTCAGTAGGATAAAGCACCAATGCAAATATTTTTATATACAATAGTGTATGTGTTACCTCATATGATCCTCACCAAAGCCTTATGAGGTGGGCACTCATGTTCCCATGTTAGATTACAGAAAAGTTCAAGGCAAACCTTCTCCTATCCACCTTATCTCCTAGTGTTTGCTTGGGGGAACAGAGAGTATCTGGGATGATCCCATCAGCTCCTTAACTAACCAATAAGTCAGAGATAAAGGCCCCCATTAAAACCCATGATGTGTCAACCCCAACAGTGAATTGCCCCCTCTGAGAGATCTATACAGCTGCTGTTCCTTACTGCACTGTTTTAGGTCAGGGGCCCGTAGGACTTCTACTTTCCCCCAGCACTAAAGTTCCCTTCCAAGTTTCCTCCATCTGTGTCAGGTCACTTTCCTCCTTCAGCTTCCCTCTAGTCCCAACAGGTCTTTCAGGTCTTGATTATCTTAATACCAACTCTACTTCCCTATTCCCTGTAGTTCAATTCTTGTCCAGCAGAGGGTGCCCAATCCCCATTTGCTCCTGCCCCTCCACCATTTGGTTTAAGATTTTCCAAATAGAAAAAAATCAGCCATATTTCTGGGCTGCAAGTTCAAACAAACTCAGACTCTGTCTAGACCCATAAATCCATGGAGGGATGGGTATAGGGATACTGAATTCAACCAATCAGTTGTTTTTGAAGTTGAAGTCTGTTGAATGGCAAGTAAGCTCTTGGTTGTTTCTGAAACAAGCTGCTATTTGATTGAGTTCAGTAGATTTGTTCAAATGATTCCTTCTAACCTGTTAGCAACAGCTGGATAAAACCTGCTCCTCAAGAGCAAGAACTGGAGTAAAAGCAGCTGCTTCTCTGGACTGTGCACCTGAGCTTCTGCACAATAGGTACTTAACTAACTGGGACATTGAAGGTGGAGATTGGGGGAGACAAACATTTGCTGGATTTTCTCAAACTGGCCCCTTAATTCTGCCAATGTAGAGTGAGTGATTATAAGGCAGTAAGCAGAGTGGGGAAGGAACTTCATTCTGCACAGTTAAGTCAGCACAGACATGGCGGCTTGGAAGTACCAGATGCCTTTTATTTTATCTACATCTGTGAACCTTATTAATATACCTTTCATACAAAGAAGAGGGAGTTCATATCCTGTATGTCCTGTTATACCATAATGTGTCCTTGGACTGATGCTTGGGCATTAACTAAGTTTTAAATATTAAGTATTGTTTCTACCTTCAGAACATTGTTCCTATGTCTCTCTTTCCTCTACTCTACTCCAGATAACCTCTGCCCTGCTTCAGGCCTGCATACCTTTCATCAAGAATATATAATGGTTTTTTTTAAAGTTTTCATTAATGCCTTTTTTACAGCACAATAATTTCTCCTACTTCCCAATATCTCATATAAAAATGGTATTTTTAAAACAAAAAAAAACACAATAAAAATCAGGATAACTGATCAATGCATTGAAAAAGTCTGAAAATATGTACAATATACAACAACTGTCAACTTCCTTCTGAAAAGGGGTGAGGTAGGGGGATCTTCTCATATCTTTTCTTTTGAGCCACGTTTGTTCTTTGTAATTTTGAAATATTTACATTTTATGGTTGCTTTTTTCAATTTACATTGTTGTAGGCACTGTATATTGTTTTCTAGGCTCTGCTTACTTCACTTTGTATCAATTCATATTCATCTTGCCAAACTTTTCTATATTCATCACATTCATCATTTCTTATACCACAGGAATATTCCATTATATTCATATACAACAATTTGTTTAGATATTCCCCAATTAATGGACATTCACTTAGTTTCCAATTCTTTGTTATAACAAAAAGTGTTGCTATAACTATTTTAGTGTATTTGGGAACTTTCTTCATATCAATGGCCTTCTTAGGGTTTATCCCTTGTAAAAGAATCAAGGGCCAAAGGATTTAGACATTTTAGTGACTTTATTCACATAATTTCAAAGAGTTTTCCAAAATGATTGTACTGATTCACCAACAATGCACTAGTATGTCTATATTCCCACAGTTCCTCCAATATTAATTATTCTTATCTTTTGTCATTTTTATTAATTTTGTGGGGTAGGAGGTAAAACCTCAAAAGGTCTTGAGTTATATTTGTGTCATCAATTTGGACCATTCTTTCTTATGGTTGTTAATAATTTGCAATTCTTCTTTTGAGAATTATTTATTCATATTCTTTGACCACTTACCTATTGGGGAATGGCTTTTGGTCATCTGTGTATGTGTGTGTGTATATATATTTCTATCTATCTATATACAGATATTTATTGTGTGTATATATATTGGATATAAAATCCTTATGAGAAAAAATTTGATACAAAGATTTTCCCCCCATTCCACCTTATCCTTTTTATTTGGTGCTTTAATTTTGGCAGAAGCTTTTCAGTTTTAGGTAATCAAATTCATGTATTATCTTCTTTAATTGCCTCTATCTTTGTTTATTTAAGAATATATCATCTATTTCCATCTGTGAAATTATATAATCCGTTTCTCTTCCAAGTTTTTAAAAAAATAATATGATATATGTATATCCACCAAGAGGTAATCAGTGATCTAAGCTATTCCTTTAGCTCTACAGATACTGCCTTCTGAAACCAATTCCCTTTTCCTCAAAGAATAACCATGACAGAATCTGCATGGGTACTCCTAGATATAGACCATGGAAAAGGACTTGGCTTATCACTAGGAAAAATCAGCAAAGGATACCGATCCCCAAGGTGGTTCCTTTTCTATTTATTAATGCTATAGATCAGGGAAACGTTACAGACAACCTTGGAAGTGCAAAACCTGTTACTAGGATAACAGGATGACTTAGGGTCTGGCCAAGTTTTGACTGAGCAGAACTGTGGTTTCAGATCCAAGGCTCTAGTAGAGACAGCTCTGGACATGGAATAAGAACAGACCAGACTTCCACCTTCACTTCTGGCACATCTACCTATATGAGCCTATCAATACCCTTGACTTCTCTATGTGTAGTTTTCTCATGTGCAAAATGCATGTAGTAATGTTCTGAGGAATCATGATAATGAGAGGGTTTTGCAAACCTCAGAGCAGTGTGAAATATCTGTTATTATTACTGTACCAGAGCTTTGGACATACATCTGTAGATTTTCAGAGCTGGAAGAGATAATGGCAGATTCCCCTTCTTCCTAAGCCAAGTCCACTCATTTCCCTTTCAGATAGTTCTCATTGTCAGGAAGTTCTTCCATTGTTGATATGAAATCTACATCCCTAAAACTTGTGAATGTAGGTAGGTCCCAATTAGAGGAAATAATCCAATGAGGTAATCACATCACAAATTTCCATTGGACTGGAACAAATGACCATATTTATATAATTATGACTTCAATTAGTGCAAATTTGAACACATACAACCAATTAATGGAATTCATTCTTTGCCCTGATGGGGACTTAGCTGTATTTCTTACATTTGTAGATGACACAAAACTAGGATACATATAGATGGTACAAGAGCCAAAGTAAGGCTCAAAAAAAAGTCTCTACATCTTCCCCCCATTGTTCTAGGGCCAATAAGTCAGTTACTCTACCCATCTTTTCCAGCACCTGTTTTCTTTTCCAGGTTAAATACCCACAGTTTCTTCATTGTTCTATGGTTTGGTTTCCAGCCCTCCCAATAAGCCCCTCCCCTCACCATACTGGTATCCCTACTTGAAATTTGCCTTGCCAATATCTTCCCTATAATGTAGTCCCAGCAACTAAATGCTACAAAGAGAGAAAATAACTGAGCAGAATAGATGAGAGTAAAGCCTACAAATTTATGGAAGAATGGGTCTGGACTTAAAAAGAAATCAGAGAGGGAATGTCAGAATAAATGGGTCTTTGAGTGGGTGGAGGAAAGGGAAGCTAAAGCAGTGTATTGGCCCATTTTGAATGCAAATACCTATCACTTGGCAGCCTCACCCTCAGAGTTAAAGATTGAGGGCCATTAGCAACAATAACAAAAACAAAAACAAATAAACAGCAGCAACAAAAAAAACAGAATCCATTCACTAGAAGGACAAGGCCATCAAGTGACACAAATATTTGCTTGGTCCTTAGTCAGCAATAATTTAGTTAAAGTATTTCTTTGGGGATGAATTCAGGATAATTTAGCCATGTCAGTACATGCATATAGGCAGGAAAATCAATGTAATTATTCAGGCTCAGAAAATATAAGGTATAAATATCCTCCGAGGAGGTAAAAAACAAAACAACAAAAACAAAACAAAGCCTGTGTAATTATGGCTATTCTTTTTGTGGTAACAAAAAGCTGGGGGAAGGGGTAAATGGGTGCCCTTTGACTGGAGAATTGTTGAACAAATGGTGATACAGATATATTAGGAAATTATTATTGCAGTATGAAACAATGCGCATAAGGAATTCAAAGAAACATTGGAAAGAAAGCTTGTATGAGCTGATGCAGAGTGTAGTCAGCAGAACTTGGAGAATAATAGGCACAATGACTACAATGATGTAAATGAAAAGAACATTAATTAGATGGAAATCATACTCTCAGTAATTATAATGACCATTCTTAGTCCCACAGGATAGATCATGAAGCATACTTCCTTTCTCCAAGATGCAGGAGAAGGGGTGGTGCAGTATGACAGCAGAATGCTACATATACAGGTAATTACAAGAAATATGGGTAAATTTGAATGAACTATAGAAGAGTACTAGGAGAATACACGCACCCACACATACATACACACACACACACACACACACACACACACACACACACACACATACAGAAAGAGAGAGAGAAACTATAATAACATAAATCAAAAGAATGCTCAAAGGAAACCAAACACTGAAAATTATGACTAAGAAGAATTATGGAGAACAAATCATTAAACACATCTACCTTCTTTCAGAAGTGTGGGAGAACTACTTGGTTACTGTATTAGTTGTGAAGAATGTTTTTTTCTTTGTTATAATTTTTAATTTCAATGTTGGAGTATATGTCACATTGATATTCAGAAATGACTAATGTACTTGGCACATAGTAGGCACTTAATAAATCCTTGTTGACTGACTTACTGATAAACAAAATAGATAAAACTTACTTCTTGAAAAAAAATTGAAACATAAATCATGAGTAAATATTGAAAACTGCTTTTTGCTAGGTCCAAATGCATGACAACATAGTTTAAGTAATTCTCCTTACCTCAAACTCAGCCCATTTCCCAGTCTCTCCACATTTCACTTGGACTGATTCAATTAACTTGAAGTCAAAATGTATAACTTGAAAATGTGAATTATAAACCATTTAGTGAAAGACAAATGATCTTTCTGGATATCCTATGTGTAGAAGTAGATTTAAACCAGAAAACTTATTTGATAACAAAAGAGTATTAGCAATGTTACGGGTGATTAAATCTTGTCTGAATTATCGGTTACATAATGAGAAAAGTGTTGGCTTCGCTAGCAGGTATCAGCTGTCACTTGGCATGCTTAATCTCCATCTAAGAAAGACCAGATACTTTTACTTGGCAATTGAGAGACAACATTTTTCTTATTTAAAATGATTGGGATGAAGGAAACATAAATCATAACATATGAATTTCTCCAATAACTAAAAGTACTTTCATGTTTAACATTTGTTCAGATTTCACGACAACTGATTTATAGATGACACATTATGCAATAATGGTCCTGCTGATATTGACATTTTTGATCTATAAAGAAAAATAGAAAGGAAACATTGTGCTAACCTGTAGTTGGCCTTTCGACATTATCCTGAAAATAAAAATTTATAGAATTGCAGATTTTTAAAGCTGGAAGAGACCTGAAACCATCTAGGCTACAATATATCCCTGAATAATGTTCTAATATTTCAACTCATCTGTATTTTTATCAATATGAGCATTTCCTCTAAAATTGAAGATTATAACCAGTACTGTCCATCCTGTGTAGCTTTTTTCTACGTCCTCCCACAAGTTTACCATAGGAGGCCCATCTAATATGCTGGATATTCTCTTGACATAAGATAACAATATAGGGCATATAGACTCTGACCTTGTAACCATTGTATAATCTTTTTGATCATGCTTAAAAAAATACCAATATCATTTGCATAACTTTCCCTAAGTAGCTCCTTGTTTTTAAGGTGTTGCAGCTTTCTCACATGTAGCATATGGACTTCGTTGTTTCTCTTCAGCAATGAACAATATTTTTACCCAAACCTAAAATGCCTCAGATGTTGTGAGGAAAAGAGGGGGAATGTGGAAAACTATTGGTATCTCAGGCTAAGGAGACCCACAAAACTATACCATAACTGATAAATGGTCACTTTTAGTGATAGGGAACTCTACTACTTTCCAAAACAATCTATTCTACCTTTATTAGACATTTTAAGAAACACAAAAAAGAAATATTATCAGATCATTGCTTTAGTCACCAAAAACTATTTTGTAGATTATCAATGTCATTTTAAAGCATTAAACAAATAAATTTGAATTAGATGCTAGTTCAAATCTAGTGCTATGGAGAAAAGACTCAATTAGGAGTCATGAGACATGGGTACAAATCTTAGCTCTGTCACTTACTTGCTTAAGAAATTCACTTTCCCATTGCCCTAATATCCTAGAAGCAGAAGGTAAAATAGAAATTGAATTGTTATTGCAATAATCAACCTCATGCGTTTATTGTAAGGAAATCTCTCTTTAAAGTACTATGTAAATATAGTTTACTATAAAAATGATGAGCAGGATGCTATCAGAAAGACCTGGAAAGACCTACATGAGCTTATACAAAGTGAAATGTACTGTATGCAAAATAACAGCAATATTGTAAGATCATCTGCTGTGAATAACTTGGTTATTTTCAGTCATGCAATGATCCAAAACAACTCTGAAGGACTTATGAAAAGTACAGTCCATCTACAGAGAAAGAACTGGTAGAATCTGAATACAGATTGAAGCATAGTTTTTTGTTAGTTCCTTTATCTGAAGTTTTGTTTTTATCTGTTTTCTCTCACAACCTGGCTAATGTGGAAATGTTTTATATAACTACTCATGTATAACTTAAATTGAATTGCTTGAGTTCATTGGGGGAGGAGGAAGAGAATTTGGAACACGAAGTTTAAAAAAAATTGATGCCAATTTTTTTTTACATGTAATTTGGGAAAATAAAAATTCTAAATAAACAAAAGAAAAGAAATTCACTTTCCCTTTCTGAATCCAGTTTTGTTATGTTGAAAATGAAAGTACTACAATAATTTCCTACTCTAACTTGCGTTCTAACTCTAGTATTGCTATTAGCCTCCTGTATAATCTATTTGATCACACCTCTAAGATCATAACATTTTTGTACTCCACAAGCTTCAGTGGCTTCCCATTGCTTAATAGAAAAAGTATAAACTATTAGTATTGACATTGAATAACCTCTTCAATTTGGCATGGCTTTAACCTTTGCAGATTTGTCTTACACTACTCTCTTTAAGTAGCCAAAATGGACTACTTTCCATCTTCTGTTCTTAAACTGCTCAGTCCCATTTTTAACTATGATTATGCTATCCTCCATACTTGGAATTGACTCTTTTTATTGCTATCAATTTCTGTTGAAATACATTTTCTTTCATCAATACCTAATTCAAGTGCTATCTCATCCACAAAGGCCCCTTTAAGACTTGAATGAATTCGACTTGTCCTTTCTTACATTCCTTGTAACACATTGTTTTGAGTTGTTCTTTGCCTATAGCTTAACTCCCTTCTAATATAGTTATTTGTATAATTTTCCTTCCCTTCTATGTTAAGCAACTTGAGCATATTTAACTTTGTTTTATCTGTCTTTAAAAAAAACTACTGACAAGGCATGTGGTCTTAAACATTGCAAGTGTTAAATAAGTGGATAAATGTATAAGGAGGGATGTGCCCCTTTCAGACTAATAATTTTGAGGCTTGAAAGAGACAAAGTAAAAAATTATAATATGAGACTTGCATATGAAAAACATTAAGAAAGCATACACAGAGATAATTAACTTGCCCTGAGCAAAGTCTCCTTCAGTGATTTTTGTTATGTTTGTTTCCTTGCAAATGACCAACTAGAGAACTTTAGAGTTAATAAGTGGGGAACTCTTAACCTCAGAACTGTTTTGTGATTATTGGACAAATGTTCATTGCCTGGTTATGACTTTCCAGCAGAGATGAAGAGCTGGTTACTAACCATAAATTAGATTAAGATTGAGAAGTTGATAATCTGGTTCTGAACCAAAAGAATGTTGGTAGGAGAAAAGAGCTCAGAGCTATGTGAAAGGGAGGCTATCTGATGCCTGGATGAGAAAAAAAAGAAAAGGGAGAGGAGAAGAGAGAAGCAGGACAAAGAGGAGGAGGAGAACTAGGAGAAGGAGGAGGACAATGATGATGATGACTATGATGACAAGGAGAATACATACCTCTCTAAAATGCTATCTTCTGCCTAGGAGATAGGGAAGGAGAACCTCAGGGCCTATCTGAGAGAACAAAATTAGAGAGCTTCTACTACCTTGAACTAAGGCTTTCTGTCCTTTCTAAAATCACATAACACTATTTTAGATGAAGGGATCAACTGAACTTGAAGTAGAATGTGTCAGGGACTACAATTACCATCAAGGAGCAAGCCCAGCTGAATGAGAGATCATGGGAAATTTAGTAGCTAAATCACAATGGAACAGCATAACAGATCAACCTACCAGCTACAATGCTATGCCTTGTCAAGAGCCAATCTAGCATGTCCATGAAACAGCCCAGCTTAGCACTGAATATCTTAAGACTTAGGGATATCTTGAAAGAAACATCAATGGGAACAACTTGTTTAAAGCAATCAACACCTAAGCAATAGTAGTCTGAATACAAATTTTTGGAAATGTAAAAGACATGAACAATATCTTAATAACACCCATACAATGTTAATTTTAAAAAAAAAACTGGCTCCATTAGACAGCTGTAGATGGATTAATACCTCAGTGGATAGTGTTGGACCTGGAGTCAGGAAGACTCATTTGCCTGAGTTCAAATGAGGTCTCAGACACTTACTAGCCATGTCATGCTAGGCAAGTCACTTAACCCTATTTGCCTTAGTCTCCTCATCTGTAAAATGAGCTGGAGAAGGAAATGGCAAATCATACCAGTATCTTTGCCAAGAAATCCCCAAATGGAGTCACAAAGAGTAGGACATGACTGAAAAAATAACTAAACAACAAACACTTAAAAAGGACAGAGAAAATTGATATGTGAACTTAGAAATTTTCTAAAATGGCAAAAAAAAAATTAATTTTAAACTATTGAAATACACTTTGCTTCATTTAGCTATAAAAAGATTAATAACAGCTACACACCACAGGATTTTCTAATGCAAGGGTTCTTCACATTTTCTGTGTCATGAACCCCTTTGCCATGCCAGCAAAAACCTATGGACCAGGGCCAGCTAGGTGGTGGAGTGGATAAAGCACCGGCCCTGGATTCAGGAGGACCTGAGTTCAAATCCAGCCTCAGACACTTGACACTTAGTAGCTGTGTGACCCTGGGTGAGTTACTTAACCCCCATTGCCCCAGAAAAAAAAAAACTATGGATCACCTCTCAGAATGATATTTTTAAGTGGATAAAATACATGAAATTACAAAGGAAACCAACTCTATTGAAATACACTTATGAAGATATTGGGAAAAAATTCACAAACTCCCAAGTTAAGTGTCTCTGGTCTAATACTCCTATAATAGAGGACTGACCAATGACCCAGGCTTAGGAACATGAGCAGGGAGACCCACATGGATGTTTGGTGAGCCTACTTCTGGAAGTCTGAGATAATGTGGGAAGTAGTGACCTAGCTCTCCACTCAGAGCGTTTCCTATCAATTCACTGTGTGTTGAAGGAAAAATAAAAAATCATGTGGTTGGCTGTTGAGCAGAAACTGATAGTGAATACAAATAAAAGACCCTATCTGGCCAAAGTCCTCCTTTCCCCTTGCTGCATTTGAGCGAGGAAGACAAAACACCCCAAGCTTCTGGGTGTGGCCCATGAATCCACGGTCCTGCTCTTGCTTCTGTCCCTGTTGTGTCTATTCCTTCTTGCTCTTAGGTAAGGAAGAATTGGAAACAGACAAAATTGTGTATGATCTTATGAGTTGTATGAGGTTGGAAGAACCTCCAGGTCTGGGAACTGTTATCCATAATCAGGATTTGCCAACACCTGAACCTTGTGAGGTACTAACATAGCCTCAAGGAGTATAACAGTGAATCCACCAAACAGCTGAAAGACCCCCATGTCTTTCAGCAAGGCAGTGACTCATTCAGAGATCATGGCATATTCAGAAGTGAATATAAATAAAAATGTTTAACCTGAAGAAAAAAGAAAAAAAAGTGAATGTGGGGGAAAATGTTTTGAAACAGCAGTTTTAAGTTTGAGCCTACTCTCCCCAGGGACCAAGGTGGTTGAGAGAAGACCTTGCTCCTGGTTTGGAGGGGAAGGGGGGAGAGAGAGATTTTAATAATTTGATTTCTTGATGTCTTTTCAGTAAAAAAAAATCTAAAAAGCTAATTGTTTAAATGATATTGGGATGCTAATCACCAGGTGAATGAAAGAGGGGAGATACTAACTGTAAGTGGCAATTAATATTGGAACTTGAACCAATAGCTCCATTGGATTCATTGGAAGAATCCCACTGCCCCTTAGGGGTACCCATAGAAGCCTGAGTGGGAAATCTAGCCAGCCACTCTCTGGGGAACTGGCTTGTCCAGTGAAATAGGGACTGGGCTAAGGATCACTCAGAGTTAGGGTTAACTTGTTAGGGTTGGACTCAGCACCAGCATACACTTCAGGCTCAATAGAGGGACAATATCAGGCACTCACAAGTCATAGAATATTTAACAAAAGGGTGTTTATTTTGCCTCAGCAAAGCAACAAGCTCATTGGGGTACTTAGCTTCCCTGGACTCAGAGCCCATTGTCTCCACATGGAAGCAGTATGTCTGGTCATCAGGGCAGATCTGATGACTTGAATGGCTTATGTGGTCTTAGGAAATCTACTGAGTCTGAGGGGCCCTGACTACATGTGAGTGTGACTTTTTATGTACTTAGGTGACCAAGAAACAAGTTGGGCAGAATCAATTGAGTACCAGGGACAGCTTTGCTTTCCCTTTAAGGCAAAAGTAATTTCTACTTCAAGAAATGAAAGAACACTGGTCTTACTACATTACCACAGAACCAAGAATAGTTTACCTATGATGGAGCCTAGGAAATGGCTAAGAACCTAGAACAGAATAAAAAAATGCCCTCTATGGGTGAGAGCTGCAAACATTTAAGCTAACAATATGGCAACAAAGGACGCATCAAGACAATAACTAGTCATGCAGATTTATTTGTGGAAATGAAGGGGCTGAAAATAGCAATTAAGGACCTAATTTAATTTATAGAATTGTCCTAAAGCACCCCAGACATAATGATCAGTCTAGATTATGTAACATCACTAACAAGCTCCATAACTTAACCGAACAAGAGAAACTTAGTAGTTAGAATTTAGATCAGAAACTCTCTGTCTTTCATGGACTGACAGACAAGAAATTCCCATTCTACAAATATAGACCATATCCATGAGAAATCAACCAGAATTAAACTATTATCACAGCCTAGACTATTTCCCAATGTTGTAACCCATAAAAATTTAAGAACAGTTTTTAATAGGGGTGGCCATACCAATTAGCAAAAATCTCTAAACAACATGGAATGTAGAACTTTCAATATATTAGATTAGCAGAGAAGATCAAAGTTGTGTGGGGCCAGGATGAGGTGAGTCTGCTACATGAGTTGCAATGATGTCTCTGTTGGGGGCAGCGTTTGTTTTGTTTTGGGTTTTTTTTTGTTTGGTTGGTTGTTTTTTTAGTGAGCCTACAGATTCAGAAGAAAATCTAGATAATTTTCTTCCACTATTAAAACAACAAAAAGTTATATTATCCAACTGTGAAATAGTTCAGATAATATTAAATATAAACGAGTAAACATAGTAAATTTACTTAAGACCATGTCTATCTGAAAAATATGAGATGACTAGGCATATCCATGATCCCTACTACCAGGGGGTTAAACTGGTTTGAGCTTGGGATTGGGTCCATGGGTGGCCCCTACACTTTCAGCTTGGATGAGATAGGGAAATCCAGTCTTAAAGAAAAAACATGACAAACAAAAGTATGATAAATATAAATATAAAAGAATAATAACAGGTCAAAGATTTGTCCCAGGAATGTTCCTACTTGAACCTCATAGAAAAAGATGAGAATGGGATAATAATGAGAATACCAACTTCGATTTTTATAGCTCTTTAAGATTAATAAAGCATTTTCCTCACAACTCTGTAGAGGGATTTTTGCCATTTTACAGACAAAAAAACCAAGGTTCAAAGAAGGGAAAATGGAGCCTGGTCATGTAGAGAGCATCAGAACTCAAAGCTAAGGATTAAAGCCAGCTTGGGAAGCTAAAAGGCAATCTGATCACTTCAGTGGAGCATAAACAGGATCTGAAAGATCTTAGAACAGAGAACAGCTCTGGAAAAGACTTTAGTATACAGAAAACAGAATGATGGCACTTAAAGGAACAGAGAACAAACAATTTTAGGGCTAGAAGGGACTTGAATGACCATCTAGTGTAACTCTCTTGTTTATGGTGGTTACTTTGGAATAGACCCCAAAGAAGAAGCAAATCAAGGCTCCATAAGCAACTCCCCCGACTTCCCTGCAAGAGATGGCCTTGTTCAGCTCAACCTTACCAAAGACAGGTCAGAAAATGGCTTTCCAGTGAAGCCCACAATCTGAGTAAAAGTGAGAATCCATTTGGCCAAGACTAAGACTGACTTCTGCCTCATTCCATTGTCCCAAGCAGACTAAGAGGCTGACCTCTCCGAGCCTCTGGTATCTGTTAGATTTGACAGATTAACACATAGGAAGAGGAAGGAAAAAAATTTACATATCCATTTTAAACCAGATGTTCCCAAAGCAACTGAGCCAAATTCCCCACTAACGCAGTAATCTCTGTGTTCTGTTTGCATGATGGAGCCATTTAAATCCCCCCATGTTCACTTTCCTTGGCAGCCAAGGCTGGTTACTGAAGGACCCACCAGGTGAATTTGATGTAAGCCAATCCCAATATGCCACCAACAATTAGAAATGGGCAGTGCTGAAAGCCGCTGTTCCCTTAGGGAATTAGTGCAGGAAGAGGAATGATCCTCTTGCTTGACTAAGTGAAAAAAAGCCTTCCAACTGGAAAGCATACAAGGACACCATGGTATAGTTCTGGTGTAGAATCAGGAGACATGAGTTCAAATTCTGACTTTCCTGTCTTGTCTTTGGCTACGCTGTTACCTCGTACACAACTTAGCCTTTCTGGGCCTCGGTTGTACCATGTGAAAGATAAAAGGGTTCAACTAGACAGTCTCTAAAGTCTTTTCCAGCCCTGAGTTATAACAACTTAACTCAATGTCAAGCATTTACTTAGTACCTTCTGCATGCCTGGCACTGTGCTAGGCTCTGGAGGATAGATAGATGAATCGGAAACAACCCCTGGCCTCAAGAAGTTTGGATTCCCAGAGGGAAATTAGGTGACTTGCCTTAAGCCACAGAGGTGGCAGAGCTGGGGTTTGAACACCAGGCCTCTGACTCCAAAATCAAGGCTCTTTCTAATTTATCCCAGGTTAGAAATATTAGGAAAACTCTCCTCTGATGTTGTTATCCAGAATGGATAAAAAGGAAAAGAAACATATGAAAGAATAGCAGATGAGACAGGATTCTGAAGGGGTCTATGCTGATTACACACTCCCTTCTCCCCTAATCTCTTGTCCTTGTAGTTCCCCCATTTGACATTCCATCTTCCATCTCTAGCCCTTTGTTCAGGCTGTTTGCCATAACAGGAATGCTCTCAATCAATTAATCAGTCAGCATTGAATAAGCACTTCCTATGTCATGCATTATGCTAAATGCCGGGGATGCAAGGACAAGAGCAAACAGGCCTCCTCTTTCCCCCTGCCTCTTGGAACTCCTAACTCCTTTCCTATTCTGGCTCAATTAAACCCTCCTCCAAGAGGCCTTTCCTGATTCTACCAGTTAATAATCCCCCTGCCCCCAACACCGTGGACTTATTTGGCATATGTCCTGTATTTACTTAACTGCTGGCATATTTTTTCCCCAGTAGAATGTAAGCTCCTTGAGGTCAGGGATTGTCTCACTTGTCTACTCCTCTCCCCTGTGTCTGGCAAAGAGAGGAGATTAAGAAGCGTGTATAGATTGACTGATGATTGATTCCTCCAATCTTGTTCTGTCATTTCCTACTTCTGAACACTTCCTTAGGCTATCCCCTGTCCCTGGAACATAGTCCATTCTCTGGCTTCAGAAATACTCTCCCTTCCAGGTCCAGCTCAGAAACTACCTTTCCCACAAACCCTTTCCTGATTCAGCTAGTTTAAACTTGTTCAGTCATTTTTGGTCATGTCCAACTCTTTGTGACCCTCTGTGGGGGCTTTCTTGGCAAAGATACTGGAACAGTTTGCCATTTCCTTCTCCAGCTCATTTTACACATGAGGAAACTGAGACCAATACAGTTAAGTGACTTGCCCAGGGTCACACAGCTAGGAAATGTCTGAGGCTATGTTTGAACTCAGGTCTTCCTGACTCTAGTCCCAGTGCTCTATCTACTGCACTACCCAGCTGCCCCAATGCTTAAATGATAGTTTAAAATGCTCTCCCCTTAAAGTTTTCCATAATTATTTTGTTTATAACTTGTGTATCTATAAATAATCCCTAATAGATTAGATGTTCCCAAAGACTAGAAATTGCACCATTTTAAAATCTCTAAAACCCAGCAGGAGCAGGGTAGGTGCTTTACAAATGTTTCTTTGAGTCATTGAATAATAAAAATATTTACCATCAATAATAGTTCAAATTTGTATTTTTAAAAAGTAGCAAAAAGTGATAAAGTGATGAATAAACTCTAGTTCTGGAGACAGAGGGCCTAGGTTCAAATTCCACCTGATGTTTACAATCTGTGTGACCTTGAACACATCATTTAATTTCCTTGGGCCTCAGGTATCTTGTCTGTAAAATGGTCTCTAAAGATGAGGTGGGGAGAATCCTTTTTGTATCTCCTTGTCTGTAAAATGCTCCTTTCCAATCTGTAGCTAAATTGCTAAATACCTATGCTTACCCCAGCTCTTTACAATGATACTATGAAGGAAAGAGTGTAAATACCATTATCCCCAGTTAAAAGCTAGGGAAGGAAGGACTTACATGAACTGATGCTGACTGAGAGGAGCAGAACCAGAAGAACATTATACACAGTAACAGCAACATTGTGTGGTGAACAATGGTGATAGACTTGGCTCTTCTCAGCAGAGCAATGATACAAAACAGTTTCAAAAAACTCATGATAGAAAATGTTCTCAACATCCAGAAAAAAGAACTGTGGATTATGAATGCAGATTCAACCATATTGTTTCTACTTTTGGACTGTTTTTCTTTACTTCTTTTTTGAGGTTTTTCCTTTGTCCTCTGATTCTTCTTTCATAAGATGACTAATGTATAAATATGTTTAATGTGATTGTACATATATAACCCATATCAGACTGCTTTCCATCTTGGGGAGGAGGGAGGGAAGGGAGGGTGGGAGAAAAATTTGGAACTCAAAATCCTATGAAAACAAATGTTGAAAACTATCCTTATGTGTAACTGGAAAATAATAAAATACTTTAAAAAAAGATAAGGAAAATGGGACTCAAAGACATTAAATGACTCTCTTAGGATCACAAAACTCATCAGTAGCAAAGCCAGGACTCAGACCAAGTCTTTTGCCTCCTAGACTGATGCTCTTTCTACTCTAACAAGCTAGCTTTCTGAATTCTGGGAAATTCTGGTTAGTATTTATTGGAAACAGTTCAGTTGATCTCCAGGAAGAGAGCTGTTACTAGTAAGGTCATGGTGATGAGCAAGAAATAATTCCTCTAATATAGATCCAATGGGATGTAGTGGGAAAATCCCTAGCCTGGGAGTCAGGAGGGGTGGGTGTTAATCCCTGCTTGGCCATTGACTCACTGTGTGACCTTGGAACGATTGCTTCTTCACCTTGAGCCTCTTCTACCCAACGAGGGAGCTGGACTTATAGATGAGTTTAAGATTTCGTTTCAGCTCTAACATCCTATGGCTCATTTTCCCTGAAGTGTCAAATGTAGCCACTATCCAAGCTTCCTTATTTTGCCATTCCCAAAATGACTGATAGTGATTGTGTTCTGGCTCACATCCAGCAGTAGCCTGGAGGTGTCTCACCACGTTAGGAGTGGTCTAATGTGTGAGATAGATAAAACATAAGCAAACCTCCATACCCTTGAAGTTTTATACCTTTAATTCATCAGTCCATGCAGGTACAATCATGAGGTGCTCCTTCATGTCCCTTGACCTCTCGTATTCTGGATTTTCACTTAAACACTAACATGACATTCATAACAGTGTTGAACATTAGCCTACTCTTGGATGGGATCTTTGGACATTTGGGTTGTCTTTTTCCCACTATACAGAATGAGACTGCCACTTTAAATCCATTAGAATATTATTCTAATATTTTTTGGTTGAGACTTGTGAAACAGAAATTAGAAGCTTTAGAGTTGAAGGGATCTAGTTTAATTACCTAATTTTACAGATGAGAAAACTGAGTCCAAAAAAAAATGGGAAGTTAATGGGATATAACAAATTTCCAACTGGAATAGAGAATTCCACTTTACACCATAGAGGACCCAGTTCCATGTTTGACCATTAACTCAGTTTGTGACCTGGGACAAAATGCTTTCTTTAAGGGTTAAAATTCTAGCTAAACTGTCTAAAATATCTAATGAGTGGTCGCCAATCAATTACAAGCTTTAGCAAGAGTTAGACTTTTAAGCATTTATTAAGGAGAATAAGAATTTGGTAAAGAGAGAGAGAAAGGCCTAGATTCCTATCTATTAAAGGAGATCTGGTGCTCTCCACCAGAGTCCAAAGGAAAGAGACCCAGAGTCAGCGCCAGTCTCTTCCTTCCTCCTCCCACTAGTCCGTGTCACTTCCTCCCACCAAAGAAAAGACTCCTGGTCTTGCCCTCAAAGACCTTCGCTTCATGGGCAGAACTCTTCTACAGTAAGTATCCAGCAGGTGGCGTCATTCCAATCGTTACACTCTCTTGGATTCTCCATTTCCCAACCTTGAAAAATGTGCCAGTTGAATTAGTTGTCATCAAAAGCTTTTTCTGGCTCTGACAGTCTATGTTCTTTGGTCCCTTCCAGATCTGACATCCTAGATTTGATTCATAGAATAATAGAATCACACAATCTCCATCAGTCAGTCAATAATCACCTACTAAGTGCTAATTGCTCTGTCAACTGCTGAGAGTCCAAAGAAAATCAAAAGATAGTCCCTGCTTGAAAGGAGTTGGGAGGGACCTCAGAGTTTGTCTGACCCATCTTGTAGCTGAATGTGAATCCTCTTTATATCATCTCCAAAAGGTGGTCCAATCAGAGGTCTAACACTATTTCCACAGGACAGTCCTTCAGATATCCCAAGATAGCTTAAATCACTCATGATCTTCATTTCTCCAGGATAATTCCCTCCAGTGCCTTCAACAAATACTCATGTTGCATGATCTCAAGGTTGTCTTCTCTCCTTGTCCTCCTTCTCTGGATATTCTCCACCTTGAGAGGTAGGATGGTTCAGTGGAAAGACTATTAGCTTTGGAGTCAGAGGACCTGGGTTTTGTTCACAGTTCTTCTAGTTACTAGGCAGCTTGATAGCACAGTAGTAGCATAGTAGATAGGAGGCTGGGCCTGGGGTCAGGAAAACAACTCTTCCTCAGTTCAAATCCCACTTTAAATACTTACTAGCTATGTGACCCTGGGCAAATCACTTAACCCTATTTGCCTCAGTTTCTTCATCTGTAAAATGAGCTAGAGAAGGAAATGGAAAACCACTCCAGTATCTTTGCCAGAAAACATCAAGAGGGGTCACAAAGAGTTGGAAAAAAGCTAAAAAGTGATTAAATAAAACCACCTGGTCCCAGACAAGTCATTTAATTTCCTATCACCTCAGTTTCCTCATCTGTAAAATGAGGAGCTATATGACCTCCAAGATGCTTTCCAGCACTAAATCTATGCTCTATCCTCTGAAGTAATTATTCATTTTAACAATTCAGCAGCTACCCTGCCCAAGACACCAGGATTATAAACATTAAAAACAACACATTTTTTCTGTCAAAGAGGTTTCATTCTAATAGAGGGACATGATGTGTAGAAATACATAGGACACAGGGTAGAATGTGATACATGCCCAAGAAAGAGTCAGACAAAATGCTATAACAGATATAAGGAAGGAAGAATACTTTTAACTAAGGAGTTAGGAGAAAGATTCATGAAGGAAGTGGCTTTTTGAAGCTGGATTCTAAAGAAAAGAAGAACTTAAATAAGTATAGATGAGGTGGTGTGGGTTCCAAACCTTCAAGAAGTGGAATAAGGGAAGACAAGACTGAGGAATACCTAGAAGTTTTCCAAGTAGAGTATATGAAAAGAAGTAGAATTAAGTAAAGCTGAAGAGATCATGGAAGGTACTATGTCATCCTAAGATTCCTACCAAATTGGATAATCCAAATACTATATTCCAAGGCCCTTTAATATTCTAAGTTCCATATTCTAAGCATCCTTCTTGTTTAACATTCTATCCTTTTAGGGGGCAACTAGGTGGTGCAATGGATAAAGCACTGGCCCTGGATTCAGGAGGACCTGAGTTCAAGTTCAACTTCAGACACTTGGCACTTACTAGCTGTGTGACCCTGGGCAAGTCACTTAACTCTTATTTCCCCACAAAACAAAACACATTCTATGCTTTTAAAGCCCTTCCTAGGTCTGTCATTTTATTCTTGATGTTCTAACTGTTCTAGACTCTAAAATTGAATGCTTTATATTCTAATGTCCTTTCCACCTATAATATTCTGCCCTCTATGTTCTGAGGTCCTTCCAACTATAACACTACCTTTTATATTCTAAAGGATTTCCAGCTTTGGCATTCTGTGTTCTAGAGTCTCTTCTAGGCCCTAGTAATCTACATTCCATGTTTTAAGGGCCCTGCCAGTTCTAATGTTCTAGGTCCTCTATTCTAGGACCCCTTTGAGCTAAGTGATTTTATACTCTATGTTCTTAGGGCCCTTCTAGCCTCTTTCTATTTTCAGTCTTCTAGGGACCTCAATAGTTTTAACAGTCTAAGTTCTAAGACCTTTCCCAGCCCTGTCATTCAAAATTCTATATTCTAAGGGCCCTTCTAGCTTGGATTTTGTAGGATCCTATGAAATGCTATTTGCCAGCTCCCTCTGGACACAAGTAATTGCGGGAGCAGGCAGGGTCTTTGTTTCAGAGGCCTCCCGGAGACCCGCTTAGAGTGTCGTTTGAGCTCAAGGCCCCGGGCAGGGAATAAGCCAGGTCCTGTCTGCTCTCCCCCAGTTACTGTGGGCTCTGGGGCAGGGCAGGAGCACAGGGAAAATCAATCACACATTGGCCTCGGTGAAGAAGAGCAGAGCTAGAAACAATGGCAGCAGCAGGGAGGACCCCTAATGAAAGCCAGTCATGAGTCCACACCTAGCCTGTCTAGACAGCACCTCCTGGGCTTTGATCATTGATAAACCGCTCTAAATGTTCCCAGGGCCCTGTGGCGGGGATGTTTACAGGCGGAGGAGCGGGTGCTGGGCCTCTGGCCACCGCTTCCCTTTCAAAGCCAGCATTTTCATCTGCCTGCAATCAGACCAGGACAGAACAAAGAGATGGGCACTTTGGATGCAGGATCCTTGTTTTCCTGTGATTAATACGACCCCAAATTAAGAGTGAAAAACATCATCTTGGCACCTGAAAAAAAAAAAAAACCTCGACCCCCAAACCATCCTGAAAACCTTCTGGAATGTCCTTGTTATCCAGCCTTATTAAGCTGCAGTAATTGGATTACAGACTTAGCTTGTGAGAAAGCAGATTTCTTCCTTGGTAGCCATCGTCTGAATCAGGGACTGATCATGTTGTGAACTTGTGTGAAGCTCCCTTTGAAAGGGCTCAGGCATTTAGGTATTATTGTTAATGTAATCCATTCTCTGGTTTTCAAAGCTATCTCTCTTTTTTTCCAGTATGGGGCCAGTATGGAGTTTGGACCTTGGCTCTGACCCTTACTTGCTAAGTGACCCTGGACTAGTCACTTCCTTTCTTTGTGGTTCAGTTTCCTTTTCAGAAAAAAATGGAAGTAATTATATCTGCCCTACTTATCTTGTCCCCCACCCCCTTCCACCACAAATATCTCCTCATTCTATTCTCTATGTTCTCGGGGCACCTTCCAACTCTGTCAGGGTTGCTGTGAGGTTAGCACATTGCAGACCTCTAAGTGCTATAAAAATGTCCATTGTTATCGTTTAAATATTATGTGTCTGTGTTTACCATCCTCTGTTTTCCAAAATAGAAATTAGAGCCTTAGAGGTGGAAATGCCTGAGGGGGGTCATCTAGTCTGACCCTCTCATTTTACAGAAGAGAAAACTGAGGGTCACAGTGTTTGGCAGAGTGGACCGGTGCTAGACTGAAATCAAAGAGATATGAGTTTCACCACTGAATTATAGTGTGAGCCTAGGTAAGTTATCAAATCCCTCCTACGTTTCTTCATCTGTAAAATGGACATTTAAATAAAGTTCTACCATACATGCTTGAACAGATATCCCCATTTTCAAAGTATAACTTTCCTAATCTGTAAAAATGAGGGTGGCCAACTTTGCATTACTTACCACTTGGGTTGTTGTAAGGATTATGGGGATCATAGATTTGGATGTGGAAGGTCATCTAGATCAATCTCTTTGTTTTATAAATAAGGAAACTGAGGCACAGAAGTAACTTAGTCCAATCCTTTCATTTTACATATAAGGAAACTGAGGCACAGGGGTCATCTAGGTCAATCCATTCATTTTATAGATAGGGAAACTGAAGGCACAGGGGTCATCTAGTTCAATTCTTTCATTTTACAGCTGAGGAAACTGAGGTCAAGAGATGTTGAGTGACTTGCCCAGAGTCACACAAGTTTTAATCAGGACCTCTGACTCCAAATTAAATCTATTTTTCACTAAACCATACTTGCCTCCCTACAACCATCCCTCATTCCCCCAGCTGGAAGTGATTTCTACCTTCTCTGATCTTGTGTCACTTTATTCTTCTTTAATGTACTTAATAATCTAATTTGTACTATACTTATTTCTGTTAAAGTCTTACTAACCTATTGACATTTTTTCCTGCACTTGACTTTAAGGAGAGAGGAGGCCCTATGTAATCAAAAGAACATTGGCCTGGATGTCAGCAGATAAGAATTCATATCCTGACCCGACCATTGACATGCTATATGACCTGGAACCAATCTCCATTTTCTCCTTTAAATGACAGGTGCCTTCCAGCTCTAACACTATGTTCAAACATTGAATGCCTTAAAGTCCCTTCCAGGTCTAGTCTTCTTTATTCCAAGGTTCCTTTCACCTTTTAAATCCCATATTCTGTGTGCTATTGTACTGGTAAATGTTTAATGATGTACCAGCCCTCTAAAAAGCAGGACACATTTATTTATGTTTTGTCCACCACTTTCTTAAGTCTAAACAACTAACAAAACAATAAATCAAGTCTCAATCTATACCATTTATCCATTTGCAGGATGTAAATGCTCACAATGAAGACAAAACAATCAGCTCTTGGGAGCCTGGCTCACCCCCATGTTTAAAATGTATCTATGTATATAGTGTGTATATATTGAATATATATATATATATGAATATATAGCGTATATACTGAATACATTGTATATATTGAATGCCCACTTACACATACATACATACACATATTCAATTAGAGAATTCATCCTACAGGATTCCCAAAAGTCTTAGTGCGGTTTAAAGTTTAAATTATATAATAATATAAGCAGCCTACCAGATGTCCCAAAAGTCTTAGTGCAGTTTAAAGTTTAAATTATTTAATAATATAAGCACATATAATTACCAAGTTCCCGGCACCGATGGGTGTGTATGTTTGTGTATGGATTCAGGAAGAGAGCGTTTGTTACAATTTTATCATATGTGAATTGCTGTAAGCCCTTGTGACATCACCAGTGTGGTAAACTCTTGGCATGGAAATTCCTCTACAAACACAAAACTCAAATCATCTTTGTTTTTGCAAATTAAGCCCCAGGAGGTTGTTTGAGACGAACTTGTCCAAGGTCACACAGATAGTGAGTATTTTAATTCAGGACTTCCTGACCCCAAGGCCAACATTATAGTCACTATGACCTATAGGCTCCACACAGATTTATCACATCATTTTAAAAATCTGAAAAATAATGTGACTAGACCCTCTAGTTTTCAAAGACCCTGTTTAAAGTATAGTGCTTTCTATGGCCTGCTTAATAATATGATTTTTCATCTAGGACTAGAACCAAGGGGGTTCTGGTAAATGTTTAACAATCAGCTGTCCTAGAAGGAGGATGCAAGGGACATACATGATATACTTTTAAGTTTAATATGCATTTATTTCTCCTTCACTTAAATCTAGACAAAACAATCATTTAAGCTCTGATTTTTAGATTTCTGAAGTGCAAATGCTCACACTGAAAATTTAAGGACTGGCTTTTTGTGATCTAATTTGAGCCTGCTCCAGCACAGCACTGCCTAGGATCCAAAGCTTCCCACTGCCAGACCAGGATAATTAGTGACTGACTAGGGAAATTCTTGCCTAGAATCCCCTTACATTTGTGTCCATAGATAGATAAATGCAAATAGTCGTGTACCACATAGACATCTAGGTCCTCATAACAGAGTGGATAGAGCCCTGCTGAGAGTCAGGAGCCTTGGGTTCTAGTTCCAACTCCATCACTAATTTGATCTGTTACCTTGCACAAGTCAGTTAAACCCCAGTTTCCTCATCTGTAAAATGGCTACATTATTTCTTATGCTGCTTCTCTCCTGGGTTTGTTGTTAAAGAAAGCACTCTGTGAACTTTAAGGCACCATAAAAGTGGTAGCTAGTATCTTTATCATGTTCATGATCACTTTTTTTTTTTAATTTTTTTTTTTTTGGTGAGGCTATTGGGGTTAAGTGACTTGCCCAGGGTCACACAGCTAGTAAGTGTCAAGTGTCTGAGGCTGGATTTGAACTCAGGTACTCCTGAATCCAGGGCCGGTGCTTTATCCACTGCGCCATCTAGCTGCCCCCATGATCACTTTTAAAAGAAACCGGCTCTCTGTGTTTAATGCAGAAGCTCTCATAGCTTTGGACCAGATAGAGGGAAGATCTTATCAATAGAACGATACAGGAAACTGGACCCATATCTATTCCTCTTTCCAAAACTCCAGTCTTCTTTGAGGAGAGAAGAGATGAGTGCTGGGTAATTAGTCCAGGAGGGACCAGAAAAGGCTTGAGGAGGGGACAGCTAGGTGGCACAGTGGATAAAGCACCGGCCTTGAATTCAGGAGGACCTGAGTTCAAATCCAGCCTCAGACATTTGATACTTACTAGGTGTGTGACCCTGGGCAAGTCACTTAACCCTCATTGCCCTGGAAAAAAAGAAAAAGGCTTGAGGATGATAGTAGAGCCTGAAAAGCTAAGCTTTGGAGGGTGAGAAGGATTTCCATAATCAAAGATGCATAATCAAAGATGCAGTGGGCAGAGGTTGGTAGGTGGATGTTTGGGGGGAAGAGTATGTTTCAGGTGTAATGAATCGCATAAGCAGAGGCCTAAAGGTAGATGGGCCATGTTCAGGGAATGCTGAACAGTCTGACCTGGGTGGAATCAGAAAGTATGTGAAAAACTAGGAGCCGCTAGGTGGCACAGTGGATAGAGCACTGACCCTGGATTTAGGGGGACCTGAGTTCAAATCTTGCCTCAGACACTTAACACTTACTAGCTGTGTGACACTGGTCAAGTCACTTAACCCCAATTGCCTCACCAAAAACAAAGAAAAGAAAAGAAAAACTAAAGTGGGAGATTGAGCTGCTGCCAGATTACGGAGGGCCCCAAGGACAAGGCTGGGATGTTTAGACTTTCCTGTAGGCAATGGGGAGCCACTGATGCTTCTTGTGCAAGCAAGGGACATGATCTGAACTGAGCATTAGGAAAATGAATCTGTTTAGGAGGAATTAGATGGAGAAGAGACTAAAAGGAAAGAATTAATTAAGTCATTTAAAACCTCAGACCTGCCCCCAAATTATCACAAATTGCATGGAGTCAAAGTGAATGAAGTTTCATATTTCTAATTATTGTTAAAAACAAAAACCCCAAGCCTAAAAACCATATTTCTTTTTTTCCTTTATTCAAGATTTTTTTGTACAAAATGACTGATGTGGTCATGTTTTACACAATTGCAGATGAATAGCCCCTATCTGACTGCTTACTGCCTCATGGAAGGGGGGTCAGGGAGGGAGAGAAGGAGGGATAAAAATTGGAACTCAAAACTACAAATAAAGTGTTTATTTTAAAAAAAAAAACTATTTCTTGACCCATTGTAATAAACAAAAGCTTTGAGAGAGCCATGTTGTATAGACCTGCATTCATATAGTAGGAGACCTGGGCTTCAATCGTGGTGTCTGGGGCTGTCCCTCTGTGTCAGAAGCAGGTTGGTAGCATCAGATGGACCCCAAGTGGGCCACCCTTGGGGTTCAGCATCCCCCAGGGAAGGCAGCATGTATTCCTCTGGAATTAAAACACTTCAACTTCCACGAAGCCTCCAAAGTTCCATTGATTTGTTTCATCTCCCTGGTGGGGAGGTTCTGACTGACAAACCTCCTCACCTTTTTATCTCAAATCCTTTGGATGCCAATGTCCCACAGACCCAGGAGGATGGCGATTCATCCTGTGGCTGATTCTGCCACCCCCTGTTGTTATGGGCCTGTACCTTTACCTCCTACAGTCATTCACTGTGTGACCTTGGTAGGTCCTTTCACTTTTCTGGGTCTCAATATGCACATCTGTAGAATAGGGCTAATTGTGCTTATGCTGCCTTTGGAAACCTAAGAAACACTATAGAACAAGGAGATGCTATGATTAGCTAGACTGGAGATGGGGTCAGATGTCATCAAGGTCTTGGCCTCAGGCTACCAAATTTGGAGGGTGTTGGCAACACCTCCCATCTAACACCCTAGAGTGATCTCCTAATTCTCTGTTATAGTAGGCTTCCTCTAAATGACCTTGAACAGGTGTGTCAAGGTCTTCGATGCCTTTCCTCCCATGTGTCCAAAGCTCATTCTGGGGTATTTTCCCTAGGGGCCAAAATTCCTCATTATAGCTGTATTAGATTATTGGGGAGGGGAGTGTGGAGATAATCAGGGTTAAGTGACAACCCCAGGGTCACATAGTTAGTCAGTGTCTGGGGCTGGATTTGAACTTAGGTCCTCCTGACTCCAGGGCTGGTGCTCTATCCACAGCAGCACCTAGCTTCCCCGGCTCTATTACATTATTATACCACATGGCTCTGATATTAATGGAAGCCTTATTGGCAGTAAGTGATATAATTCCATGGTTGCCATGTGACCAGTCCTTGTTACTCTCAGGGAATGCATCGCTGGGGGCCCACGTTCTTCAGTCACTGAGGCTAAGGGGACCTTCCTTAAAGGCACAAGGCCAGAGAAACATTATTTATAAAAGATGAAAATGATCCAAGGCATTTATTTGGGGGCAAGGGAAGCAAGGTTAAAAAAAAAAAAAAGGATTCTGTGACTCGCTTTTCCTCCTGGGACCTATCACTGGTTTCAGGGCATCACCTTTCACCGTGCACAAGCCAACTTGTCTCCCAGTCCTTCTGTAGCCAAGCAGTGCATTGATCTTTTGTGCCTGAGACAGTCATCTCTTTCAGAAGCCTAAAAGGTGAATTTTCCTCATTCCATATTCCATTTGTAAAAAAAAAAAAAAAAAAAAAAAGATTTCTCTCCATCATGCCTGACATTTTGTAAAGGTTTGTGAAATGCCTTTTCCCCCATGGCAACTCAAAGAACTAGGAAATGTAAGAATTATTGTCCCCATTTTACAGATGAGGAAAACTGAGGCTTAGAGAGGTCAAATAGCCAATAGTTGAGAACCATTGGGGATGCCTGTGTCTTATTTGTCTCTAAGCCTAGTATACTTTTTGCTCCATTCTCCTGGCTTTGGGGAATTGTTTTCAATTCCAGGGGTCATGGTTTTGGAGGAAAATTCACCAATGGAGTAGGTCCAGAGGAAGGCAACCTCTGGTGAACCTAGAAACCAGGTCATGGGAGATGAGGTTGAATGAACTAGAGAAAGGGGCAGCTAGGTGCAGTGGATAAAGCACCGGCCCTGGATTCAGGAGTTCCTGAGTTCAAATCCAGCCTCAGACACTTGATACTTACTAGCTGTGTGACCTTGGGCAAGTCATTTAACCCTCATTGCCAAAAAACAAAAAAGGAAGGAAGGAAGGAAGGAAGGAAGGAAGGAAGGAAGGAAGGAAGGAAGGAAGGAAGGAAGGAAGGAAGGAAGGAAGGAAGGAAGGAAGGAAGGAAGGAAGGAAGGAAGAAAGGAAGAAAGGAAGAAAGGAAGAAAGGAAGAAAGGAAGAAAGGAAGAAAGGAAGAAAGGAAGAAAGGAAGAAAGGAAGAAAGAAAGAAAGAAAGAAAGAAAGAAAGAAAGAAAGAAAGAAAGAAAGAAAGAAAGAAAGAAAGAAAGAAAGAAAGAAAGAAAGAAAGAAAGAAAGAAAGAAAGAAAGATCCAGAGAAGAGGCGACAGGAAGAATAAGACTGCTTCCTTCCAATATCTGAAGAACTCCCCAGGCACAAGAGAGGTTGTCTTGGAATCTGAACACTTGGATACCAGATCAGCTCTTACTAACTTACTTAGTAACTAGCATTAAACCTCAGTTGAATTAAATTCAATAAGCATTTATTAAGTGCCTACTGTATACCAGACACTGGACTAGGCCCTAGGCATACAAATACAAAAAATAAGACAGTTCTAGTTCTCAAGGAACTAACATTTTATTGAAAGGAAACAACACATGAACAGTTAATTTAATATAAATTACATACAAATTAAATAAAAAATAATTTTAGGTCAAGATGGAAAAATGAGGGGGGAAAGCACATTAGTAAATAGAAGGATAAGGAAAGGTCTCTTAATTCTTCCCTGTACATTGGATTTGGCAGCTGGGAGTCAGGGAGCAGGTAAATAAAGCTTCCTCTGGTACTGTGAAAGTTAGGTGGTCCCGTGGATAGAGTGTCAGGCCTGGAATCAGGAAGATTCATTTCCCTGACTTTAAATCTGACCTCAGAGACTTGCTAGCTGTATGGCCTTGGGCTAGTCACTTCACCCTGTTTGCCTCAGTTTCCTCATCTGTAAAATGAGCTGGAGAAGGAAATGGTAAACTACTTCAGTATCTTTGCCAAAAAAACTCAAAAAAACAAATGGGGTCATGACTGAAAAAAGTGACTGAACATCAACAAAAGATACCCACTGTGAGGCTGGCATTGAGCAGAGAACAAGAGCATCAACCCTTCTCAAAGGGCTACATTGGTTTTCCTCTAGCTGTTTGCAGGCTATTTGATCTTCAAGGCTCTTTGGATGGTGAATGATCTGACAGTGTTGCCCACCACAGAGTCTAGCTCTCGTCTGGAAAAGGACAAAAAGTTAGAAACTCTGATTCATCAAACTTTCTGCAGGTTAGAAGAGGAGAAGAGAGGGATGCTCTTTCCCAAGTATATTTCTATATGGACTTAAGATGCATTAGAGGCAGGCGAGATCATTGAGTCCAGCACCCTTATTTTACAAATGAGGAAACTGAGGTACAGACAACAGAAAATGATACAGTAAAGTTCAGACAGTAAGTCAGGAGCTGGGGAGAGGGAAGACAAGGAATCAAATCTAGAATTCAGAACACCCAATTTAGTTACTAGATGGTGATGGTTGATCAGTGTTAACTAGAGTAGAGGTCACTTTCTACGAAGTCCACGTTGCCTCCTACATACAGGGTTATCAAATATAGAGAGGACACAGAGCTGGTGGGGGGAGGTTTTTTTGTTTTGTTTTGTTTAACTAACATTTATACAGCACTTACTATGTGCCAGGTGCTTTACAATTGTTACCCCATCTGAACTATGCAATAGCCCTGGAAGATAGGTGCTATTATTATCCCCATTTTACAGATGAGGAAATAAAAACAAACAGGTTAAATGACTTGTCCAGGGTTTTGAAGCTAGTATCAGTGGTCTCTTTTGAACTCAAGTCTTCCTGACTTCAGGCCTAGCACTCTACCCACTATGCCCCTTAGCTGCCTACCTAGACATTAGTAATAAAAAATATTGAATCCACTGCCTCACCTAGCTGCCCCTAATTAACAAGCTAGTTAAGACACTGGGTGAAAGAATCCAGATCTAAAAATAATTCAACAGGCTAAAATAATAGACCTCATCTAAAAAGGTGAACTTGAAAGTAAAGTCCTATGCTTGGGTTCAAATAATCAATTGCATAATAATATAATTGAGAAATGGAACTAAATGGCAGTTCATGAGGGAAAAAAAGACTCAGTGGTCCTAGTAAACTCCAGGTTCAGAATGAGTTGATATTGTGACATAGTTGCCAAAATTGAAATATTACCTTAGGCTGTATTTGTATATAGATAGTATCCATAATGGAGACTTTTGATCCTTTTCCCTGGTAGAAAAAACAATAATACTAATAGTAATAATGTAACTAGCATTCACAGAGTACTTTAGAATTTGCAGAATACTTTACACATATTATCTCTATGATCTCAAGCCGATTAAGAGGACATGATCAGTCACTTCAAACTGCTGAGGTTGTCATATTGCCTTGGAATCAGAAAATCTTTGTTCCAGTCCAAGGATTGTCATTTACTAGTTACATGACCTTTGGACTTAACTCTGCTAACCTCAGTTTACTAATCTCTAAAATGGAGACAATATGACTTCCATTATTTGCTTTATAGGGCTAATAATGTGACTCTCCACAGAGACTATCTCTTGTTGGAGAAAATGAGGAGAAGGTGGAGACTCTGAGATTTAACCAAACATCCCAAAAGGAAAGGGAGGATACAGTCAACAAGACCTGGTTTCAAGTTTCACTTCTAACACATAATGGCTGTATGTGACAATTCACTTAATTCTACGATGCTATATTGCAGAGAAAGTGCTAGCCTGTTTTGGTAGAAACAGTTTCCTCACCAGGCAGTGCTTTATATCAGTGAAATCACAGGTACAGTCTCTGACCCTCTCACTATTATAAATTGTAAGTAGAAGAGAAGGATATGTTTCTTCCCAAGTACGGTATATATAGAATGACACATTATAAGGATATTCTAAAAGACTAAATCTATGTATATATGTAAGGCACTTTATAAAGTGATTAATAAATGCTTTATTGATTGATTCATCCATCCATTCATCCACTTAATTCATTCATTTAAAAAAATTTTTTTTTTTTGGTGAGGCAATTGGGGTTATGACTTGCCCAAGGTCACACAGCTGGTAAGTGTTAAGTGTCTGAGGCTAGATTTGAACTCAGGTACTCCTGAATCCAGGGCCAGTGCTCTATCCACTGAGCCATCTAGCTGCCCCAGTTCATTCATTCTAGAGAGGTGAAGGGAAGATCTTTAAACAGCAAATCACAGATCCTTGATGTTCACTTCAATAATCCAGTGGTTCTGTGACATCATCAGTGTGACATCATACTCTCCAGTGATGTATCTTAGAACCCCTTTCCTTCCTACTTAACCTGTGCAGTTCTTGCCCATGTCTTCCCAGAAGTTTGCCATAAGGGGTCCACTGAGAATTCAAGGAGTTTCCTTGTTTTTTTCTTGACATCTTGAGGAAGTCAAAGAAAGTACATGTGCTAACCCTTCCTCACTCCTAATACATCATCATCCCATCTCCTTTGTTGCACACATATTTCTTAGGTGACACTCTTTATGTATGTCGAATCTTCTTTTCAATGTTTTGCAGCCTGATTACACCCACCAAGAGCCTCTTTGTTCCTCTTGGCTGAAACTCAACTTCAATTCTTTGGGTACTGCAGGGTTTCAAGACTTGGCTCCATAGAATATCACCAGCAGACCACTGGTATTAACCAGACTGTTTCAGAGAAAAGTTTGGGGTCATTAAGAGAACTTTGCAGTTTCCTAAAGGCAATCCATCACATACTCCTTCTGTTCATTCCTGGGGCCTGATCATTATGCAAGATATATAAGGAGAGATGGATGATGAGAGCAGGAGAGAGAAACAGAGACAGAGAGACAGAGAGAGACAGAGACACAGAGACAGAGGGAGACTGAGAAAGAAGGAAGAGAAGGAGAGAGAGACAGAGAGAGATAATAGGTGGGCTCTATATGTTGTTCATTCAACTGCATAATCTGGACAAGAGACATTTTTCATCCACTTGGTTACATGTGGACTTGTAATTCATTACCCTATGTGGATTATTGAGGAGGGGAGGGGGAGTGGTCCTTACTCTACCTAGACCAGATAGCAGAACTAAGGTGAGTAGGTGGAAGTCATAGAGATGCAGATATTAAATCAAAAATTTTATAACTTCACTCCATGTGCACTCCAAGAGTTTAGTGGGCTTAGCTATAGCATACATCATGGTTTAGGCCTGTGGGCCTCAAAAAATCATGATCTCTCACAGGTTCAAAAAGGATTCAGAAAATACATGGTCTAATCCATACGTGGGAGAGAATCCTCTGTGGAATTTCCTTGAACAAGTGATCATCTGTACTCTGCTAGAAGATAAAGAGTTCATGACATCCTAAAGCAGCTGGATGCCCTTTTAGACAGCAAGGTGGCACAGTGAATAGAGTGCTAGGTCTGGAGTCAGGAAGACTCATCTTCCTGAGTTCAAATCTGGCCTCAGATATTTACTGTGTGACCCTGGGCAAGTCACTTACCCCTGTTTGCCTCAGTTTCTTTATATGTAAAATGATCTAGAGAAGGAAATGGCAAACCACTCCAGTATCTTTGCCAAGTAATACCCAAATGAGGTCACAACGAGTTGGAAATGACTGGACAACAATTATTATGTTTTCTCTTACATTTAGCTTCAGTTTCTGCCTCTCAGTGACTCCCACCTATTAATTCTCTTTCTTCCCTGAGAGACCAAGCAGAACAATTCTATTCCCTCTTCCTCTTGACAGCCTTTCAGATACTTGAATCGAGGGAAGGGAAAGAGAATAAGCATTTATAAAGCTTCTAATATGTGCTTCTCACTGTGCTATGTTGCTTACAAATATTATCTCATTTAATCCTCAAAACAGGTGCCATTATTATCCACATTTTACAGATGAGGAGACTGAGGCAGACAGAGGTTAAGGAATTTGACAAGAATCACAAAAACTAGTAGGAGTCTGAGGCTGGATTTAAGCTCAGAATGACTGACCCCAGGTTCAGTGTTCTAGCCACTGCATCATCTATTTTGCTATCTAGCTGCCTATATCCAGAGAGCTATTACAAGGCCAAGGAGAGAGAAACATCTCCATTCCCGGCATCCTGCTTGTGGCTCAGTATAGGACACTTGGATTCTAGGACTTTGTTTTTCTTCTATCATACTGTAAAATGGAGATACCAATTGGATCCAACAGCCTGAAGCTGGAAGGGACTTTAGAGATCCTGTATCCCAAACCCCTCAGATTACAACAGAAAACCAAGACTCAAAGGAAGTAAGAGACTTGTTCTCATTAATATAGGTACCAGGACAGCTTAGGTGGTGCAGTGGACAGAGCACTCATTGGCCTTGGAGTCATGAGGACCTGACTTCAAATCTCACTTCAGACACTTACTAGCTGTGTGAACCTGGGCAAGTCACTTAATTCTTTAACTGCCTTAAAATGGACAAAAGGTATCTCATAGAGCCACACTTCTGTGCCATGCCTTCTCCCCATGAGAAGTCCACAGATTTCTCTCTTGGTTTCCTTTCCCTAACACCTAAATAAACTATTATTTTACTCTTTTAAAAAATTGCCTTAAAATATCCAGGCCCATCTCTAGTCATCCTGATGTATATTTTGCCACTGGACTCAGATGACTCTGGAGGAGAGATGATTGGTAACCTTGCACAGCTCTCCCACACTCAAATCCATTTCATTGCAAGTCATAACATCTGTCATGGTCCTCTTTGAGAATGAAGGACAGGGGAAGCTAGGTGGCACAGTGGATAAAACACCAGCCCTGGATTCAGGAGGACCTGAGTTCAAATCCGGCCTCAGACACTTGACGCTTACTAGCTGTGTGACCCTGGGCAAGTCACTTAACCCTCATTTGCCCCTCAAAAAAAAAACAACAATGAAGGACAAACAATATAGGTCCCAACTCAGACTTTGAATTCAGGTCCTTTGTCTCCAAACTCAGAATTCTGTCTACTCTATGTTACACTACCTACTTTGGACAGGTCGGTGACAAAGGTAGTTTGTTGAATCTGAAGTCAGGATGACTCATCTTCCTGAGTTCAAATCTGGTCTCAGACAGTTACTAGATGTGCAAGTCACTTAACCCTGTTTGCCTCAGTTTCCTCACCTGTAAAATGAGCTGGAGAAGTAAATGGCAAACCACTCCTGTACCTTTGCCAAGAAAACCCCAAATGGGGTCACAAAGAGTCGGACAAGACTGAAATGACTGAAAAACAAATAGCCCTACTTTCCTGAGCTGGACCAGGAATGGGAAGGGAGGGGGAGCTAATGGGCCCATGAAATGGGAGGGAGGGTGATTCAAAGGGCTCCTGTCCTTAAATCCCATCTTCTCTTTTGATCTCAGCACACAAAGTACATATGGTCTTCCCCAAAAGGAGGCTTTTCAAGGATTCAATGAGAGATTCCTGCTGAGAGAGAAATTCAATTTGGACTGTTATCAAAGGACACAACCAGGCCAGGAGCCAAAGGCAAAGTCACCTGGAACAGAAGGCAAAAGTAAAGAAGGGGGGACAAAGACCCATTCCTATTGTCATTGACATCAAGCAAATCATTTTACCACTTAAGAGCTGGAGTTAACCTGGATGTCCAGAGGTCCAAGTCCTTTACCCTCTGCTGTCCAATAATAACGATAATGGAAAGACGACTTGATAAAATAATGGCTACTTTCAATATAATTCTCATTCCAACACAGGCCAGTCCCCATCTGCCGCGACCCTACCTGTGACATAATGTAACAAGTGCAGCCTTTGTTGGGAGGAATTTAATTAAAATCAGATAAGCATCCCCAAAGCATTTCTCTTCCCCAGTGGCCCCGAATGTGCCGGCAATTGCTGCCGAACAGGATCTGCCTTTCTGTTCGGTCCTGGGGGACTAAGGATGCATTGTGCTGTCTTATCTCCATCAACCCCAGCTGTCATACAATCTCTCTGGAAACTGGGCCACCATCCCCACTGTCCCCTCCCCCAACGAGGGGAGGGGGCCTTTCTCAAGAAGAGGTGTTTAGGAGGATGCCTCGAGCAATAAGATCGCTGCAGGTGTGGAAAGTCCTGCCAGGTGTCAGAGAGGAAGCTTCCAGCAGAAAATGCTACCCCAATCCTGAACTTCCAAGGGACAGGACAGAGGAAATGACTTTCTCTCATTTCTTAAAGGATTCTGTCTGATGCCTCCTTTGCCCTGAAGTTATGAAAGAGTTAGACTGGCACTATGGAAGACCTGGGATACTAATCCTATCCCTGAAACTTATGACCTGTGTGTAAATCATTAAACTTTCTATTTTAAAATTAATTTTTATTTTGAACTTAACAGGAACAAAATCATACATAATACATATATATGTGTCTATGTACATACATGAGTATATACATGCATATATGTATGTATATGCATGTATACATGTATGTATGTGTGCATGTACATGTATACACACATATATAAATAGAAAAAGAGGAGGATGATTAGCATTTCCTGGACTCAATTTTCTTATTTCTAAAATCGGTAAAATTGTATGATTACCTACTATTAAAGTTATAATTGTATGCAATTTTACAATGATTATACCAAAATTCTCTGCCTCACAAGATTATTATTAGGTAAGGATGTTTCTAATCTTAAGGTACTACAAAAATGGAAACTGGCATTATATATACCCAATGCTACCATTTGGCACTCTACAGAGAGGAAATTAGAATTTAACTCAGTTGGCACAATGCAGTTCAAATGTTCTATGCGAAACCTAACCACCACCACCACCATCATCATCATCATCATATGCTGAAGGTGGTTCATCTCCTGGCAAATTTCAGGTGTAACCAATAGCAAGTACTCAGTCAACTTTTTCCAACAGATCCAAAGGGAGAGAAGTATCTCAGAAAAATCTTTTTCTCCCTTCCCTCCTCCCTCTCTCTCCCCCTCCCCCACCTCTATCTTTGTCTCTCTGTCTCCATTTTGCCTATGTCTGTCTGTGTCTTTGTTGTCTCTCTCTGTCTTTCTGTGTCTTTGTCTGTCTTTCTGCCTCTGTCTTTCTGTCTTTGTGTATGTTCTGTCTCTTTTTTTCCTCTGTCACTATCTGTCTTTGTCTCTCTTTATCTCTCTGTCTCTGTCACACACACACACACACACACACACACACACACACACACACACAGTACAAAGGTCCTCTCTTCTACCTATATACACTAGCATTCTCCATTCTTCCAATAATAAACATCTATTACAATCTGCCATGACTCATAGTAAATTTACATATATCTTGTCCAATACAGTTTAAGTTCCTTGAGGGCAAGAATTTTTATTTTTTCCCTTTGTATCTCCACAGCTTAGCACTGCCTGACATGTTATAGGAGCTTAGCAAGTGTTTGTTAATTAATTGATCTTTAAAATCCATTCTAAGTTCTGAAAGGGCAGGAATGTCATTTCCCCTTTCTTCAATGTTAGTGCCTTCCCTTGGAAATTATCTCCAATTGATTGTGTGTGTGTGTGTGTATTATATAATTGCTCACATATTGTTTGGCTCCCCCTCCTTCTGAGTAAGAAATGTTTTTGCCTTTCTTTCTATCCCCAATGCATAGCGTGAGGCCTGGCACATACTTGATGTTTAACAAGTAAATGTTTGTTGATTTGACCTGACTTTGCATCCCAAGCCCACAAGCAAGGATCATGTCCATAGTAGATTCTTAATACATTTTTGTCAAGTTGACTTGAACTCAGCTGAACCTCATTTAAGTAACCAAGCCCCATGACCAACTTCAAAGATCAATAAGGGCTGGATCAAATATTCCAAGGACCATACTCCCTTAGATGCATCATCTGACATGGGACTCACTCTTCAGTACTCTCAATGACCTGAGGAAAAGATGCTGGAAGGAATCCCTAGGTCAGAAACCTGACCTCACTGCATTCTGTAAAATGAGGGAATCCCAAATGTTCTTGCTTTTTTTTTTTTTACAAAGGCCATGATCTGGTTCATACAATTAAACATCATTTCCAATTATAAGACAACCCCAAGTCCTGATAAAGTAATTTCATAAATTAGCCAATGTGAGAAGTTCGCCCAAAGGATAGGTCAAAGATTCCTTAGATTTTACTCTTTAAAGAAACTTTAGAGGTTATTTAAAACACAACCCTCCCTTCTGCAGATCAGGAAACTGAAGTCAAGTAAAGAAAAGTCAGTTTCCCAATGCCATAGGTATTCCATCACAGGAGAGAGAGTGGCTTGTGTGAGGAACTGCAAGGAGGCCAGAGTCACTGGACTGTAGGGTAATTGGAAAAGACCAATGTATGAGAAAACTAAAAGACAGGAATAAGTCTAGTTACCAAGGGCTTTCAAAGTAACCTAGGGAAAACAGAAGCAGCTGGGAAAGGGAATCAGGAAAGGCTTCATGTAGAAGGTGACCCTTGAACTGAATCTTGAAGTAAACCAGAGATTCTAAGAAGTCAAGGTGAGGAGGGAGTACATTCCAGGCCTGAGAGAAAGCCAGTTAAAAAAATAACAGGGATTGATGTAATGACATGTGTGAGGAAGTTTGAGAAGGCCACTTTGGCTACTGGACCATGGATGGCATTGGGTGAAGCAATATGGAATAAGACTAAAAAATAGATTGGGATTATGGAAGATTTTTAAAGTCAAGTAGAGTTTATTCTTGATTCTAGAGGTAAAAATTAAACCACTGGTCTTTTGGTTTTCCTTCCTTCCTTCCTTCCTTCCTTCCTTCCTTCCTTCCTTCCTTCCTTTCTTCCTTTCTTTTGGTAGGTGGAGTGATGTGATCTGACCTTGATCTAGGAAAATCACTGATTGACATGTGAAGGACAAACTGAAGTGGAGAGACATTTGAGGTAGGGAGGCCATTGCAATAGTCCAAGTTGAAAGGCTATGAGGACCTGAATTAGGGTGGCAGTCATGTTAGGAGAGAGGAGAGGGCATGTGCAAAAAATGTTGTGGAGACAGACATGACAAGATTTGTCAACCGATTGGATATATTGAGCAAGGGAGATAAGGACAACGATGACATTGAAAATCTGAGTGACTTAAAGAATGATAAGGCCCTCAATGGCAATAGGGATATTTGTGGAGAAGGTTAGTGAATTTTGTCTTAGACGTGTTGAATTTGAGATGTTATCATTTCAAATGTTAGACATCCACTTTGGAGTGTCCAAGAGGCAGTTGTTGGTGCAGAACTGGATCACAGGAGAGAGTCTAGGGCTACACATGTAGATCTGGGAGTCTATATAACGATGGCAACTGAACCCATGATCACTAAGAGGTTATCAAGTGAGTGAGCATAAAGAAAAAAGATAAGATTTCCCCAAGACAAAACTTTGAGATACAACTGCAGTTTAGGAAGATGATAGGGATAATAGTCCCATCATGACTTTCCTGCATCACTTATATTTTTTCCTTTAGCTCTCTTACTTTACCTTCAAAGTCCTTTTTGAGCACTTCTATGGCTTGAGACCAATTCACATTTTTCTTGGAAGCTTTGGATGTAGGAGTCCTGATGTTGCTATCCTCTTCTGAGGGTGTACCTTGATCTTTGTCACCAAAGAAACTTTCTATGGTCCGCACCTTTTTCTGCCTACTCATCTTGCCAGCCTCCTTCTTGACATTTGACTCCTTCTTAAAGTGAGGCACTGCTTCCTGGATGCACTGTCCCGAGCTTCAGGGCATCCAACGTGGTACAATTCCTTCGTAAAGTGGGGCACTGCCTCCAGGACACACTATCCCAAGCTTCATGGGGTCCCAGGTGGTAAGATTTAAGGAGAAGCACGTTCTCAGCACACCTGGCCTGTGTTCTGGACTGTAAGTAACCACAAGCTGCTTGCTCTTTAACCCAGAAACAAATCTGGTTCACTTTGGTTGCAAGTACTGGCATGCCTGCGCCCTTCCCCCACCTGAGACCAGAGCCTGGGCAAAATGTCAGAGTTCCACCTCAGTGCCAGCAGAGACCCCTATAATCACTCCCCTGGCCAACCACTTAACCCTCTCACCAGACTGTGAGCTGAGTTACCCGAAGCTGCAGCAGATTCAGAGGCTCCAGAAGTCTCTTTCTCTGGTGGGGCCTGGGGCTGGATCTCTGTCAGCAAGACTGTGGCCCACTCAGGTACAGCAGACCCTTCCTGTAGAACTCCTAAAGCCATCTTTGGCTGGAAAATGGTCTGTAAAGAATTAATTGTTATTTTAGGTTTTTATGCCTTGGCATGCACAGGCCTGGGGCTCTGCAAACCGCACAGTGCTCCACCCACTGGTTGTAGCCGTTGGCAGGGCTCTGCCACCTCACGTAATCACTCGCCGACACCTACATGGGCCTGGCAAAATTATGATGATTGGAAGCCTAGAGAGGGCAGTCATGTGACTGTCAGAGCGGCCATCCCATTGGCTGGGGCTGTGTGGGGTGTTTCTAGGATTGGGGGAAGGAGAATTGGGCATTCTAGGTGGAAGCTGGAAAGCGGCTACTGCCTATTCTCAGCTGATTCCTGGGCGGTGGTATTTTTTCAGGTATTATAATTTCCGTTTCCCCATTTTATTTCCTTTCCCTTGATCCTACTGATCCTGTTTGTGTTTTTTTTTTTAAGTTTGTTCTTGTTAAAATAAATCTTGTACTGTTTTGAGGGAGGCTGCTGGTCTCCTTCCTTGCCCCAATATTGCAGCGAGCTGTTTAGCTAGCACTCCCCAATTAAAAATTGGTCCCCACGGTTCTCAGCCCATCTGTGTTCTGCTGCTCCAGAAACTGTCTTACAGCATTATTTGGAGTTTTTTGGGTGATTCTGTCAAGAGCTCGGAGCGCTTACTGCCTTTCCTTCACCATCTTGGCTCCAGGATAATAGTCCCATCAAAGGAGCCAAGAAGGAGCCATCAGGCAGGTATGAGGAGAAATAAGAAAGAGCAGGCTATGCATATGTAAATATCTATCTCTATAAAGATATAGTGTGAGAAATGATCATATGTGATATACTAAACTATAATGATTTATAATGTATATTATGTATGACATCCATGAACATATAGAAAATACAGTTGAACCCACGTCTCCTGACTCCTAATCTCTCATTCTTTCTCCTTCACCATGCTTCTTTTCAGAATACTTCGTGTATCAAATACTTTTGTAGTGTACCTTGGCCTGCCAAGGATGTCCAAAGTGTGCCTGGGAGAGATAACACATTTCTGCCCTGTGAGGGCCATTGGTCAACCTATTAATTAGAGGAGGGAAATTGCTACCAGAATCAGGAAGTACAGCTTAAGACCAAGAAGCAGCTTCCTTCATACCCTATTATTGCTGTGGTTGCTAAAATCTTATGGTGTTATATTTGAGAGGTGCCAAAGTACTATGTGAGACCTGAAGGGGATAAGGTCATTGCCAGCAGGGGAATTTTGGAAAGTTGCATGGAGGTAACATTCAAAAAGAGGGTAGAATTCAATAGATGAGGAGTAAGAGGAGGGCATTACAGAGACAAGGAATGATGTATATTAAAGGTACAGGGGCAGGAAAGTGTAGGGTGCTTTGGGGGCAGAAAAAAATAATCAAGTTTGGCCAGAGTATAGAATTCATGGGAAAGAATAATATGAGATAAGGCTTAAAAGCAAGGTGCTACCAGGCTGGAGAAGGCCTGCAATCCCAAAAGAAGGAGTTGTAATTTTAATTTGTGAACTATGGGAGCCACTGTAGACAACCCTTTAGAAGAATATGTCTGAGAGGTAGGATACTATTGATTTTCAAATTGCCATCATAATTCCCAATAGGAAGTGGGACAATGGTAAAGAGAAGTTTAGGAGTGGTAATAATAATGTTGATGTTAATGATGATGATAGAAACAACAACCCAACATTCTGCAACACACTGCAGTTTTCAAAGGGCTTCATAATTCTTCAAGGAAGATAGGACAATTATAAATATTCTCATTTTACAAATTTTTTAAATGCCACCTTAAAGGCTCTCCTCCAATAAGGTGTTTCCCATTAATATTTTGATATCATAAAAGATTTCCTGATACACACAACAAGTCATCAATGGAGACATAATGCAATGAAGAGACTCACAAAGGGCATAGACACTATCATGAAGGACATGAAGCTTAAACACCAAGTTGAATTGAGAGGTGATCAGTTGCTCCAGCCATTCCTGTGTGTAGGGAGCATTCTTCTGGTTTCTTCAAGCCTGAGAACACAACTTAGTCTCCTAAATGAGATCTATAATTACTCAAGAGTTCAATTTGGCCACCTCTAGAAAAATGAAGAAGCTAATGAATGCCTCTTGTAGAAAATATGACATGAAGTTGAATGGATGATCCATGGGTATTTTTCATTTGTACATTTATCTTGGACAGTCACAAGAGATGGACAAAGATCTTTGGGAAAAGTATAGTGTTTTCAATAACTTTGTACTTCTCCCTTAAAAGAAACACCCATCTTTTTAACATCCATCCATTCATCTATCCATCCATCTATCCATCCATCCATCCATCCATCCATCTATCTATCTATGTTTCTTCCTCTTTCTATCTACCTATCTATCTATCATCTATCCTCTATCATCTCTCTATCTACCTATCTATCTATGTATCTATTGCACTGGATGGCAGTTTGCTGTAATAAAGATAAAGCTGGCCTTGGAATAAAGAAAATCTGGTTCAATCCCATCCCTGATACATACTGGTTGTATGACTCTGGGCAAGTTCCTTAAAATCTAATACTTCCAGGCATCCTTTAAGACTCTAAGTTAAAGAGAAGTTGCCTATGTGCTATGTAGAGACAGTTGTTTCACTAACTCATATAAAACTATACATCTATCTATACTTCATTTAGACCTCTCCCTATACCTATGAAATTACAAGGCAAGAAAACAACAAAAATGTCTTCCATTGACATTGTATTATTCTGAATGTTAGCATATCGGACTTTTTTATGGAACAAAATTTTAGGTCACTTAAAAAGCAATGAGGAGGGGCAGCTAGATGGCACAGTGGATAGAGCACTGTCCCTGGAGTCAGGAGTACCTGAGTTCAAATCTGGCCTCAGACACTTAACACTTACTAGCTGTGTGACCCTGGGCAAGTCATTTAACCCCAATTGCCTCACTAAAAAAAAAAAAAAGCAATGAGGAGGGGGCGGCTAGGTGGCACAGTGGATAAAACACCGGCCCTGGATTCAGGAGTTCCTGAGTTCAAATCTGGCCTCAGACACTTGACACTTACTAGCTGTGTGACCTTGGGCAAGTCACTTAACCCCTATTGCCCCACAAAAAAAAAATACATGGTAGACATAAATAGGCTGGCACATATCATAAAGAATGCATTTTCTAAAGATTGGGGAAAAGGATGGTCATTTACCAAGAACAAGGGATAACAGATAGACAGCTCACATGTTCTGTTGTTATCCATATAATGTTCAAATCTTGGAGGAAGTTCCTACCTTGTTGGGTGGATTCTCTGTGAAAGATTTGTGAGAGGATATGGACAAGAACCTTACGGGATGAGAAGGTGTAGATGGGTTATAAGCTACACAAAAGTATAGATGGGTCTATGGATCTGTTGGAGTGTATAGATGAGGAAACTGAGGCTCCGAGTGGTTAAGGGAATTAAACATGTCATATAGTCATGTAACATATATATACATATAATTGGAATACTGCATATGATAACGTATTTATGCACATATATTTTTTATTCAATACTTCAGAGTGGTTCTTGCAAATTAGTAAGGAGAGCCATCAATGTATGTAGCAGTTCCTTTGAATCTTAGCCAACATGCCTTCATGGCTTCTTTGGAGAAAAAAAAAACCACTCAAAATAAAACAAAAACAAAAATCACTTCGCTGTGGCAGAAAAGAAAAAAATCCTTCACCTGGTAATGCCATCTGATGATGAACCCCTCTACCCTGTTCCCTGTGTAATCAATCAATCCACAATGTTTATTGAGCCCCTCTGTGCCAGGCACTGGAGAATCCAAAGCAGGCATTGAAATAGTCCATGTAAGTCTTAAAGGAGCTTACATTCTATTATGGGAGACAACATGAATAGAAGGTTATGCCAAATAACCAAAAGAAAAAAAAATACAAGATAAATGATGGCAGCTAGGGAGCACAGTGTATAGAGTTCTGGATTTAGAGTCAGGAAGATCTGAGATTGAATCCTGTCTCAGACACTCAGTAGCTGTGTGATATCAGACAAGTCACTTAAGTGCTGCCTCAGTTTTCTCAACTGGAAAATGGGAATAATAATAGCACCTCCCTCCCAGGCTTGTTTATGAGGATAAAATGAGATAATATATATGAAATGATTTGCAAACGTTAACATTTAAATGCTACCTAAATAGTGTTATTATTAGGAGGAGGAATAGAGATTAGTAAAGGTCTTATAAAGGCTTCAAAGGAAACCAGAGATTATATACGAGGCACAGATTAGGAGGAAGGAAGGAAACAAGCATTTTGATCACTTTATAAGTCTCTATTCCCTATTTCTGAGAGTGGCACAGGTGTACCCTGAGTCTCTGTTCTATGATTCTGCAGAGCTGCTCCAGGGAAGGCTATGACAGTCTTGGTGCCAAAATTATCTCCTTTCCCCAACTGAACTTCCTTTTAGGCTGTCAACAAAATGTAGTGGAAACATCCCTGTATTTATTGGATTTGGATATTCTTTTGGCCAAGAGAGACCAGAAAATGTGTCTGGGAACCACTGAGGCAAGGTGACCTCTGACTTCAGCCCCATTTCTGCTGTCTTGGAGTTCACAGATAGCATATTTTAAGGACAAAATGGAAAGAAAAATTGTTCTTCAGGTTGGTTTTTGTTTGTTTGTTTTTTTTAGAGTTTGCTCGATATATTTCAATTTTGCCTGCTGAGTAATGTGACTTTGGCAGAATTTTTCCTGTCCATAGATAAGAGGAGCCAGGCTTTTCATCCTTCACAAGGCAGCAGGTGCAGGGCCCAAGCTTCCTGTCATTTAGCTTTGCACTCTGTGCTTTACAGGGCAGCAGGGAGAAGAGCATTCAGTTACCTTTCAAGGGCTATAGAAATGGGAACTCTCATTATTATCTTTCACTCTGTGTTATCCCATGCTATTATATCTCATCAAAGAGGAGGCTAATAATGATGCAGTAGAGAGAGACACAGTGTGGAGGCCTGGGGTCTGGTTCTTGTTCCATTGTGTCCTCTCTTGGTGACCTGGACAAATCACATCACCTCTGTGGCTAGGCCTCAGTTTCTTCAATCTTTAAAATGGAGATGAAGAAAACAGCACAGAATAGAAAAGAGACTCAGATTCAGGAAGACATGAGTTCAAATAGTGCCTGTCCATTGTTAGTTGCATGATCCTGGGAAAGTCACTTAACCTCTTATTGTCCCAGACTACATTTTTTTTTGGTGAGGCAATTGGGGTTAAGTGACTTGCCTAGGGTCACACAGCTAGTAAGTGTTAAGTGTCTGAGGATGGATTTGAACTCAGGTCCTCCTGACTTCGGGGCCAGTGCTCTATCCACTGTGCCACCTAGCTGCCCCCCAGACTACATTTTGCAGAGCAGTTATTAATCGACATTAGAAGGTGAATTTCTTCCACCAGGAGTTCCTTATATTCCTAATAACAACAAAACAGGTTCAAACAAAAACCAAATGGAAATGATATTCAACAATTTATTATTTATCATATTTTTATTAATTTATTTGTAAATTATTATTTACCTTTTATTCATTAATTCTCACCTTTGGGGTGAGGGCATACAGCTGAGGCAGTACCACTCATTCTACTTGCTGTACTAGGTATATTATGAGGATTAAGTGAGCTGAAGATTTCAGTGACTTGCTCAAGGTTACACAGCCAGTATGTGCTAGAGGAGAGACTCGAACCCACATCTGCCTGACTTTGAGGCCAGCTCTCTTCCCACTACATGAGGCTCTTCTTCAGGCTTATAAAGTGCTTTACATTTGTTATGTCATTTGGTATTATTAGTTATCCAATCAATCAAGTATTCATTAACTACCTACTATGTGCCAGTCAAAGGTCAAAAAAGCATTTAAGGGCTGATTATATGCCCTGGCACTGTATTAGGTGCTAGAGATACAATAAATGAAAAATACCTACCCACATGTAGCTTACATTCTATAAGAGGAGAGAGTAAGTACACATGTAAGTAGATGCCAAAAAAAATCCTCTGTCTGGTATTCACAATCCTTCACCACCTGGTTCCCTCCTACCTCTCCAGTCTTCTTACACCTTACTCACCTCCACTCACTTTAGGAGCCAGTGACACTGGTCTCCTGGCTGTTTGGGCATTGTTACTGGCTGCCCCCATGCTGGGAATGCCCTTCCTCCTCACCTCCAGTTCCTGTACTCCTTGGCCTCCTGTAAGTCCCAGCTAAAATCCCACCTTCTAGAAGCAGCCTTTCCTGGTCCCCCTTATAGTTAGTGGCTTCTCTCTGCTATTGGCCATCTCCACTTTATCTAGTATATAGCTGTTTTCATGATGCCTCCCCCATTAAGCTGCAATGAACTGTCTCCTGCTTTTCTCTGTATCCCTAGTATTTAACACAGTGCCTGATATGTGGTAAGAGTTTAATAATTGCTTGTTGACTGCCTGAAATATAAGGACAATAAATACAAGGTAGAAAACTGCAAGGTAGCTTGGGAGGAAGGACAATAATGGCAGGTGATATTCTCAAATGTTAAGTCAAACACATTATAATGTCTAGTAATTGATTGGAATTTAATCACTCCCTTCCACATCCGGTACTATTCTCTTGTTATTTAACTCATAATGTTTGTTAATTTGTCCTAGATGGCTGGTATCCCCTATGTGACTATAATTTTCTCAAAGACAGAGCTACGCACATTCAATTCAAAAGCTCTGTGCTCAGTGATACAGAGATAAATAAATGCACCACCCATGTATAATAAGTATAATAAAGTATAATAAGTGCATAAAATAGGTAGGAAGTGAGATATCACAAAGGGAGAAAGAGATCACTTCTCCTTGTCAGGAGGTGGAAGCAAAGTAGATGAGAAAGCTTAGTGGAAGAGGTAGATGCATCTTCGAGCCCTGGGAAGTATTCTGAAGGTAGAAATAAGGACAGGAAGGAAAATATTTTAATTCAATTCAACAAATACCTATGGAACATTGTGTCCAGGCAGATGCAAAGGTTAAATAAGATACGATCCCTTAACACCTAAAGGCATCTAGGTGGTGTGATGATTAAAAATATGGGAGACATAGTTTCTGGGTAATTTAATCATTTTATTAATAGACTGGTGGTTTATTAGTAAAAAAGAGTTCTATTGGCCATCTCTCTCAAACCAAAGATCCCTCATGGTGGTGGGGTCTCAGTTCATATAGCCTTCCAACTGTAGGAAGTCCATCACATTGTACTCAGATCCAATTGGTTAACATCATTCAAATCTACTTGGTTGACATGATTGGAGGCGGGTTATATTAAAATAAAGTTCAAGCATACATGACTCAGGTCACTCAACTCTTGTTGAATCAGAGAAAGAATGTAAGACCCCTCCCCCCAAATACTTTCCACCTAGATGTGCCTGTGTAGGCCAAAGTCCAAGAATCTGTCTCCACCCAAGACTCCTTTGTAAAACTTGGCTTGAGCTTGACCTAGATGAAGAGATTTGATGGAATCTCTCAAGGAGAACTGGACTTTTTGGGGTGGAGAGGAGAAAGGACTAAAAAGGAGATCTCTTGGTCCCCCAAAATATTGATCTGTAATAATTATTTCTCAAAGATGTACAGTGGATAGAACACTAGGCTTTGGACCCTTACTACCTGGGTGACCTTGGGCAAGTCACTTAACCCTGTTTGCCTCAGTTCCTCATCTGTAAAATGAGAGAAGAAAATGGCAAACCATTTCACTATCTCTGCCAACAAGACCCCAATGGCGTCATGAAGAGTCAGACAAGACTGAAGCAACTGAACAATAACCTTTAACTACATCAAACTCATGGGCTTGTAGGGGATAGAATAAACACAAAGTAATCAAAAGATATAATAATTCATGATGGGAGTTACAAAGCATGGGGTTTGGAGGTGGAGAGTTGGTAGAACAAAATTAATGATGAAAGGTTAATTAGTGACGGGAGAGAGGAAAGGGGAAGGATTTCTGGAGGAGGCTGCATTTGAAATGGGTAGAATTTCAGCATTTAGGGGAGGGAATAATAAGGAGGGTTGGTGGAGTTTATAAAGAGGCAAGGTGGGGCAGCTAGGTGGTACAGTGGCCCTGGATTCAGGAACACCCAAGTTCAAATCTGGTCTCAGACACTTGACACTTACTAGCCGTGTGACCCTGGGCAAGTTACTTAACCCTCATTGACCTCCCCCCCCCAAAAAAAAAGCAATGAAGGGGATTATAAAGAAGACATTTCAGGTTAGAGGACAGCATGAGCAAGAACACAAGGTGGGAAAGTGCTATATAAGGCACAGTCGTAGCTCATAGGTCTAAACCTGAAAGGGACTTGGGAGGTCATCTAGTCCACTTTAAAGATGAGGCAACTGAGGCCGGGAAAGCTTAAGTGATTTGTCTAAGAACACTCTTCCTTTATGCATCAGAGGCACGATGTGAATACAGATTCTCTGACTGCAGAGTCAGGGTTTTGTCCCAGAATAGTCCAGAGTATAGAATGTGAAATAGATTGTTGTATATAGTAACATTGGAAAGGTAGGGTGAAACACATCCTGAAGGGTCTCATGTGGGAAAGAAGGGAAAGAAGTTTACTTTTCACCCATTAAGGAATGAGGACCCCCCATAGTAAACAATCCCCTTTCCTGGTTTTTTAATTTCTCCTTTTCCTATGCCATGAGCCAACCATTTCATGCCCCTCCTATATACAGCCCTCCATCCCCTGACACTGCCATGGAGCCTTTGCACTGGCTGTTCCCTAGGCCTGGAATGCCCTCCCTATGAAGTGCTCATTCTCAGAATCCTAGGCTGCCTTGCCATGCCCTCCAGAAGACCTTTCCTGGATCACTACCATCCCATCAAAGGAGCCCTTCCATCTACACTTATTTATCATAGATAGATAGAAAGATAGAGAGAGAGAGAGAGAGAGAGAGAGAGAGAGAGAGAGAGAGATGATAGATAGAGAGATGATAGATAAATAGATGGATAGATAGATGGATGGATGAATGTGTGTATGTGTATATGTGTGGACATATAGGTATATATGCATATATACAAATGTTCCAATGTGGGAAACTATTGATAGACAGACAGACAGATAGATATAGTTTCCCACATTGGAATGTAAGCTTGAGGGCAGAGACTCTTTTTACTTTTTCTTTGTTTCCCTAGGTCTTAGCACAGGACTTAGCTTGATACATAGTAAGGGCTTACTAAATGCTTGTTTATCCACTTATTGTTAATTATAATTTACATTTACATCATACTTCACAAACTGCCTACAACAACCTAGGAGATAGGTTGTAGTTGTTGTTCGGTCATGTCAGTGTTATCCAACTCTTTTTGATCCCATTTGGAGTTTTCTTGGTAGAGATACTGGAGAGATTTGTCATTTCTTTCTCCAGCTCATTTTACAGACGTGGAAATGGATGCAAACAGGGTTCAGTTATTTGCCCAGGGTCACACAGCTAGTAAATGTATGAGGCTGGATTTGAACTGAGACCTTCCTGACTCCAGGTCTGTCACTCTATCCTTTACACCCCACCTAGCTTCCCTATGAGATAAGTGGTACAAATAAAATTATCCCTATTTTATGGAGGAGAAAATTTAGACCCAGAGAAAGGAAGTGGTGGGGGCCTAAGGAAACATAGTAATTAACAGAGGGTTTGGAATCTAGCTCCAGAATTCTAATCCAGAGTTCCTTCCCCTAGACAAAAGCATCTTCATATATTCTAAGATTATCCTGGCAAAGATGCAAAGGATGCATTCTCAGGTGAGAAAAAGACTACAGGTAGAGAAATTGGATAAATTTCTAGTCTCCACCCCCCAGTAGTATCTGGCCTTATTCATAGTAGAGACTCAGTAAATCCTGATTGAATGAGATTCATGCCATTGACCAAACTCTGCTATTTAACCTCAAGAATTTTGCTCTTATGCTCCTTATAAAATCCAATCTCACTGAGAACACAAGTAATTTCTCCCCATCCCCTTCAAAACCACTTCCTTCCCCCATTATGATAAGTAGGTACTTGGACAATTTTCAACCCATAAACCCCAGGGCTGAAATGGCTGGAAGTTCATGAATCCCAGGATAAGAACCCCTGATGTCATCCAACCTCATTTTAGGGGTGAGGAAACCAAAGCCCAATCCGGGGCAATGACTTCCCATAGGACCACTGCCAAGTAGCAGCAGAGACATGACTAGAATCTAGGTCCCCTGACTCATTGGACAGTGCTCTGCCTACATACCATCACACACAAAAATTCCCCATCCAGAATTTGTCTCATTAAATGTTCCCCTGTTCTTTCCTAGCCTAGTTTTAAAATTATAGCTCCATGAAAATAAATGTTTACTGAACAGTTTTGTTTTTTTTTTTAAATCAGCAACCCCCACGTGGATGACTTAGAAGGCTTCTCCAATGGCTTCTATTGGTGCGGCAGTTTTGCTATGGAGCTTGTGTCCTGTTGCAAAAGTTTATGACCACGCTATTCATAATCTTATTGGTCATTATCTGACTGGTGTGGACAAGAGTTTCAACTAATAACTTAACCAACGACTTTGCCCAATGGAAAAAAAAAATCAATGGGCTTTATAATGAGTGCATGTCTTAATAGCCACAGGGCAGCCACTGACTTTGTCATTAAAGACATTCTAGCTTTTATTAATTTATGTTTTGCCTCTTAAAGAAAAATCCATGCACGCAATGACTATCGGGGAACACCTCCGGCTTCATTTGCTTTTCAAATCGATCTAAATTATTCAGGTTGACTAATGAATTTGTCTTGTCCAGTGGTCCAGAGGTTGTCTAGACAGATTTCTAAGAGGCAGAATCAAAGTAAATCCTACAGAGCGAATGGAAATGTAGTCGTCTGGCTGAAAATAACAATGAAGAATTATGCTGTTTCCTAAAGAGAAGATTTTCTTGGCTAAGGTAATGGAGAAAAGTGATGTCCAGGGGCTTAGAAATTCAGGGCAGGGTGGTGGAGAGAATGAGGGGTGGATATTCTGATTTGAGTTACACTGGAAGGTAATAGAATCCATGGTGTTTCCTGGGATGGGAGCCCTCCCCTCCAGGACTGTGGGAAATATGAATGTTATGATTTTTTTCATGTAAGAGAGGCTAGAAGATGACAAGAAATGAATGAATAAACAAACATCAATATTTATCAAATGCTTACTGTGTATCAGGTACTGTGGCAGTCTCTGGGGATACAAATGTGAGACAATTCTTTTCCTCAAGAAGCTTACATTCTAATATCATCATAATAGTGCATTAGATGACTTATAGGGAAATAGAGGTCAAGAGGAAGATAATTTTTTTGTCTAAGGAGTCACAAAGATTGTGAGGAAAGCCATGGAACAATGGATTGACATGCTCTTTTCCAAAAGCAATTTTAGCATTGCTTTTATTACAGATCCCAGTGAATAAGGGCAGTATAGTACAGTATATAATACATTATATAGTAAAATAGCTAGGTGGCACAGTCAATAGACCACCAGGTCTGGGGTCAGGAAGACCTGCATTCAAATCTGGTCCGAGACACTTACTAGCTATGTGACCCTAGGCAAGTCACTTTACCCTGTTTGCCTCAGTTTCCTCATTTGTAAAATGAGCTGCAGGAGGAAATGTCAAACCACTCCAAAACCACTTTGCCAAAAAACAAACAAACAAAAAACAAATGGGGTCACAAAGAACTGGAAATAACTGGAACAACTGAACAACGATATAGTACAATATTCAGATCATATATACAGATAATAAGATGCCTGAGTAGATCTTGATTTTCTCATGGATAGCTAGATGGGACAGGAATCATGGTTTGGGGCCAGTCTGATATAGGTGTTAGGTGAGGTTTTATTCACTCATCTACCAATAAAGATAGCCCACTTGTATTTTTTCCCTACAAGTGGAGTCCAAAGATACAGGGGGAAGGGCCCTCAGAAGCCACCTGATCTACTCTGCTCCTCCGGCAGATGTAGAAATCACCTCTGCCATGTTACCAAAATGGAGACTGTGCTTAAACACTTCTAGTGACAGGGAGGATTATTATTTCACAAGGCACTCTATTCAACTGTTGTACTTCTCTAGTTTTTAGAAATCACTTTCTAATAATGAGCCCACGTCTACCTCTCTGCAACTTCCATCCATTATTCCTGGTTCTTCCTTTGGGGGCCAGAAATAATGAATTTACCTTTTCTTCCACAGGGCAGTTCCTCTAACCCTAGAAAATTATTATCATGGATCCATTGAGTCTTTTCTACTTCCAGGCTATACAGTGACAGTCCCTTCAAGCAATCTTGAGATCACATGGTCTTCAGTATTTTGGGCTAGTAGGAGATTAGATGAACCATTGCAATCACTTCCAAACCCAAGTGACCTCCCAAAGTCACCTACAATAAGGCAGCTGGATATGATGATGGGGATTTAAAAATATTTTTTCTTTAAAAAACATAATTAATTATGACATCTACTTAACAAGCTCTTCTAATATATTTGGTCCTCTTTCTGCTCCAAGATAGGAATATGACAAATTTCACTTCCCAAATTTGTGAAAAACAAAGAATCACATTCATAGGGAGGAAGGAGGCAATAAGGTACAATGGAAAGAGTGATGAATTTGTAGTCACCGAGCTGAGGCTCAAAAGCCCAATTAACTTGGAAAAGCCCCTTAACTATTTGGAGACTTTTCTCAATTGTGAAATGATGGAGTTGGATCTTGAAATTCCTTTTATCTAAAATGATGATCTTCTGATCATCTGAGAGTATGATTCAGTAAATAGACATTTTTTAAAATATACTTAAGTTCCCATTGAAAATGAATTCTATTGGGCAGTTAGGTGGTACAGTGGATAAAGCACCAGCCCTAGATTCAGGAGGATCTGAGTTTAAATCTTGCCTCAGACACTTGACACTTACTGGCTGTGTGACCCTGGGCAAGTCACTTAACCCTCATTGCCCCGCAAAAAAAAAAAATAATAATTCTAAATGCTAAGGAATCCAGACCATTTAACCTCCCAAATAGAAGGCTGCAGAATGGTGGTGGTCACAGGCAGAGAATTTCCAATAATTCTGATACACCAACATGAATGATACAAATTCAAATAAAAATCTGGTGCCCAGTTATATACTCCATTTTCTACTAGTGCTGTGATCTTGAGGTAGTCACTTGCTAATCAATAAGACCCTGATTTCCTCTTATTTCTGTAATGAGAGGACGATTATGACAGAAGACACTTTAGTAGTTTGATAGGTAATAAAAATAATAGCTAACACTTATATAGCACCTGTTATAGTGCCAGGGACTGAACTAAACACTTCAAAATTAATACCTCATTTGATCCTCACAACAATCCTGGGAGGAATGTGCTATTATTATCTCCATTTTACAGTTGAAGAAACTGAGGCAAACAGAGGTGAAGTGATTTGCTCAGGGTCACACAGCTAATAAGTGTCTCAGACTAGATTTGAATGCAGGTCTTCCTGACTCCAGACCTGGCATTCCACCCACTGTGCCACCTATCTCCTCTAATATAGGTGCTCCCTCAGATCACACAGCTCACTATAGGGGACAGAGAATGCACTAAACTGGGAATCAAGAAAATGGAGTCTAGTTTTGCCATTGAAGATGTGACTTCCCTCCTTTGTGCCTCATTTCCCTCATCTTAAAATGATCAGAGGCTCTTTGACATTGTATACTCTTCATTATCTTCCACTTCCAACATTTTCCATTCTATGTTCCTAGGTCCCTCTCTAACACTCTGTTCTAAGGTCCCTCCAGCCTCTGACATTCTGTGTCCTATATTCCCTTCCAGTCTGATGTTTGGTGATGCAAGATCTCTGACTTCAGACACAGTCCTTGTTGCAGTGAATATTCTCAACCAGACCAAGATGCAGATGTGTCCTTTAGATTAACTACATTATGTCTCAAAGGAAAGGTCTGATCTGAAAGACTCATTTTGCATCCAGACGTGGTACCGTGCAAACAGCGCCAAGAAGAGGAGGGGATTCTAGACAGGAGAGGCGGCTGTGAAATACACTTACCCTTCCAGGTCCCTATGATTCATTCCAGGGGGCTGTTAAAAGAAGCACTCTGGTCATAATTGCTATAATGGTGCTTGGGGAGAGAGAGACAATCTCAAAGCTAATCAAGTTCAAGACCATCTAGGTCTTTATAGATTAGAGACAACAATTTGAATTGCTCTCAGAAGTGTCTAGAAATTCAATGCCGACTGCCTGGCCCAGATGTAATATACACTGTCCAGTCAATGCCCTGAAGAACAATGGAAAGTTGCTGGGTCAGGTGGCATGGGTTCTACCACTAATCTTTTCAACCTTGGGAAAGTTTCCCCATTTGTCAAAAGGGGGAAATCCTGATTTGTTTTTATGTTTTTAGTGAGGATGAGATGATGGATATTGTTTTTCTTTTAAGTCTGAAATGCTATAGAAATTATTCCAAAGTCACTGAAACTCTTGGATTATACTAAAGTGCCTAAATGGATATTATTATTATTATTATTATTATTATTATTATTATTATTTCATTCTATTTCTAGATTCTAAAGTTTGAGGTTTTGTGATATGTCCTGTCATAGGTGATGTCCCTCTCTAGTGATGTCCAAGAAATGGCAAATTGAGATTAAATTCAACATGTCAGAAATCACAAAGTTATATGATTTAGTACTGGAAGGGACCTTAATAACCAGTCCACTGTCCTACCATTTTATGGCTTGAGAAGGCTACAGTCGATTGGAATAGGCAGCTCTAGAGTACATTGGACAGCGGCTCTCCTCAGCAATCTGATTCCAATAAGGAACAGTTGACAGAAATTGAGATTTTGTTTTTTAGCTTGGTGAAGAGAAGACTTTGGGAAAGATTTGAGGATTGTCTTATCCAAAGACTCTTGTGGAGAGGGGTCAGACATGTTCTACTTGAACTTAGAAAGCAGAACTAAGACCACTGATTCAAAAATAGCAGCTACAGGAAGGCAGAATTCAGGACAATATAAGGAAATTCTCATAATTAGAACTATCTTGAACAGATGAATAGGATGGGTTGGGAACCAGTGAACTTCTATCACTTGAGGTGGTTTAGTATAGAGGCTCCATGGCCACTTATCCAGGATCATCATTATATTATTTAAAAAATGAAAAGAATCTCAAAGAAAATTTGAAGTTAAAGGATTATTTAGATTAAATTAAATTAGATTACTAGCTTCTTGTGGGCAGGGACTATCTTTTGCCTTTTTGTATTCCCAGTTTTTAGCACAGTTCCTGGCATATAATAGGTACTTAATAAATAGTGATTGAGTGATCGACTAAAAGAACTCAGAAGCAGCCAGGTGGTGCAGGGGATAGGGTCTTGAGCCTAGCATGAGAAAGACCTGAGTTCATATCTAGTCTTAGATATTTACTGGTCATATGACCCCAAGAAAGTCACTTAACTTATATGCCTCAGTTTCCTCATCTATTTTATCCCCTTTTTAGGGGATAATAACAAAACATACCCCTGACAGTCTTTAGTAAGGTTAAAATGTGGTATTATAATCTTATATATATACATATATGTATATATATATTTATACACACACATATACATACACATATGTGTGTCTGTGTATGTATATATACATATATACACACACATATATATTATTTTATAGCATATACATATATAATCTTATATAACTTTGCAAACCTTAAAGTGCTATACAACAGCTGTTGTTAGTTATTGTCGTTGTTATTGTTATATGACTTACTCAAGGTTACATGGACAGCAGGTAACATATACAGGGGAAGAGGAGACTCTTGTCTTTGGTGGGAAATTCGACTAAGGTTGGGCCTGGAGTCAGGAGGGCCTGAGTTCAAATCCAGCCTCAGATACTTACTAGCTGTGTGAACCTGGGCAAGTCACTGAACCCTGTTTACCTCAATTTCCTCATTTGTAAAATGAGCTAGAGAAAGAAATTGTAAACCACTGCAATATCTTTGCCAAGAAAACCCCAAATGAGTTCACAAAGAGTCAGATACAAATAAACAAACCACTCTGAGTCTGAGTTCCAATAAGCAAATGAGTTTAATGACTTTATTACTGCCTATATCCACCTGTCTCATTTCTCCTACTGTGACTTTGTGCATGCATCTACCCCCTTGAAGTTCTTTCTAGCTTTAAATCTATGCTCCCCTGAGCTGGATACCTCCACTGCTCTGGACCATAGAAGGTTCTTTGCTTTTAAAATCTAGAACCATGATGTCCAGGAAGCCTTCCTACAATGACTTGCCCAACTCAGCTCATCTCTTTAATTTCTAGCCATCAGGATTTGTTCTGTCAGTTGCCATTACATTCATCAAAATCTATCTGGAATAACTTAAGTCTCTATTATGTACTAGTGAGAGCTAAGGTAAGAAACTTCGATCCTTTAGGAGGTCCCAGTCTACTTAGGGTGACAATTCTCACATGAATGCAATAGTGTAGAAAAAGCACTAAATCTGGAATCAGGAAATGCTGAGTTCAAGTCCCATCCTAGACACTCATTGGTCCAACTGCTTTGGACATCCATCAATCTCTTCATGTGGAACATAAAGGGACTGACCTCTGAATTCCCTTCTAGCTCTGAATCTACAATCCTAGGACATGCATTCAAATCCTTCTGCCAGTCAGTAACTAGGTGACCTTGGATAAGTCACTGTCCCTTTTTGAGCTCTGACAACCTCATCTATAAAATGAGAATAATAATAACTGCACTAACTTCTTGACAAGGCTATTAGGAGCCCTAGTCAGTCAGCAAGCATTTATTAAGCCCCTACCACTGCTGGGAGAAACAATGAAATCATAAATCTAAATCACTTTATCAACAATCGAGCCCTTTAGAAATGTCAGCAGCTAGGGGACAGCTAGGTGGTACAGTGGATAAAGCACTGGCCCTGGATTCAGGAGGACCTGAGTTCAAATCTGGCCTCAGATACTTGACATTTACTAGCTGTGTGACCCTGGGCAAGTCACTTAACCCTCATTGCCCTGCCAAAAACAACAACCAAAAAAACCCAACCCACCAGAAATGTCAGCAGCTGCTAATCACTTAGAGAACAATAAAAGGTAGTAAATGACCCAAGGAAACATAGGACTACAGGCACAGGAGAAATTCCATCTTGAGAAGAGGCTTCAGAGATGGTGTTGGGTCATAGAATAGGGAAGAGGAGGATGGGTGGCCACCTCAGTAGGAAGCCTCATTTCCCTAAGAACCTGAGGTTAGTAAAGCACTTTCTTGACCACAGCCCTGGGAAGTGGGTAGGGCCAATGTTAGACAATAACACTTGGGGAGGTATGGAGAAACACCCAAAGGGTCCACCACTGCACAGGAAGTGTGTGGCTGGAGCCTAGATCAGAACCCAAGCCCAGGACTCTGAACTATTAATTCCCATTCCAACAGTTCAATGTACAAAGCCTTTTCCTTACAAAGGCCTGGAAAGCATAAAACACATTAGCCCCATTTTCGAAATGAGAAATAATGAGACCCAGAGTGGGGACATTTATTTATTTAAAGTGACTTGATGGGGGCAGCTAGATGGCACAGTGGATAAAACACCGGCCCTGGATTCAGGAGGATCTGAGTTCAAATCCGGCCTCAGACACTTGACACTCATTAGCTGTGTGAACCTGGGTAAGTCACTTAACACTCATTGCCCCACCAAAAAAAAAAAACAACATTAAAATAAAGTGACTTGAAACAGAGGCTCAGAATCAGTCAGTCCATAAGCATTTGGTTACATAGAGAAGCTGGAAACTGAGGCCCAGAGAGGGATGTCTATTTACAGAGACTCACATGGCTATAAAATATTTCAACCAAGGTTCAAATTCAACTCTCCTCCCTCCCTCCCTTATCATGGTTCTTTTCACCCTACACAGCTGTTGGGTCAAACTTGAGCTCACTTATTTTACACAGGGTTCTAGGATCACAAATTCTGAGCTGGGAGGGATATTGAAAGCCATTCATTAAGTCCAGGCCCCTTATTTTTACACATGAAGAAATTGAGACCCAGAGGAATGAAAGTAACACATGAAGGAGTCAAGATTTGAACCCTTGGTCCTCTGACTCCAACCTGTGCATATGTGTGTGTATGTATGTAAAATCTCTGAAGTGGTTTAAGAGTAGTATCCCTCCTCTGAAGTTCATTTTGTACCACCTGGTGCCTTGAACTGTGCTCTGCCTACATAAAGGCCTTAACTAGCTGATCTGTGGCCCGGCCTGTGTGGGGAAGCAGAGATCTCATTTCCTAAAGCCTGGCTGCAGAAAACAGAGAATGCCCAGTTCTTATTTAATTAATGACTACAGATTGCCTTTGCTGTTTAAATATATATCGAGTGCGCTCTCTTACCAAAGCCTGTAGGCTTTCTAATAATTTTTGGCGCCAACGGCCTTAATGACTCTCAGAACTTCCCTTTGTGCCAGTACAGCTTGAGCACTCTATTCATCAGTCCTGGAACATTCATCATTTCCATCCTTGGATCGATCAATACAATCTACCCTGCAAGAGTGCACAGCCACAGAGAAGAAACCAAACGAAATCTATCAGCCTTGTCAGCCCAGTGACATGTGTGGCCCACATGTTATCTCCTGACGCCCCATCCAATTGGGATGAGAAGAACAACAGTGGCTACAATTAGGGGACGTTTCCACGGTATTTTGCAGCTTTGTCACAAGCACTGCATGAGAAAGGTAGGGAAGCACAACTATCCCATTTCAAGAATTGGAACATTCTTCTCTTTAACCTGGCTATGCAGTTGTGGCTTCTTGTGGAAGAGAGGAAGGGATGGGGAATCTGGGGAATGGCCTTGCCTGGTGCAGGGGCTTTGTGTATATTTGTAGAAGTGAACTGAATTGATGGAAATGGTGTGGCATGGGGGAAGAATACTGTATCTGAAGGTAAAAGGGCTGGGTTTGAGTCCTGGTTTTGCTATGTGGCCTTAGGCACATCAATTTCCCTCTCTTAGCATTGGTTTAGGGCAACTAGGTGGTGCAGTGGATAGACCGCCTGGCCTGGAGTCAGGAGGACTCATCTTCCTGAGTTCAAATTTGGCCTCAGACACTTCCTGGCTGTGTGACCCTGGGCACACCATTTAACCCTGTTTGCCTCACTTTCCTCATCTATAAAATGAGCTGGAGAAGGGAATTGGAAACCACTTCAAGATCTTTGCTAAGAAAACCCTAAATGGGGTCACAGAGAATCAGATGTTACTGAAATGACCAAATAACACAACAGCATTTGTTTCCTCAGTTGAAAATGAGGAGAATATATATGTGTGTATATATATATATATACACACATATATATACACATACATACATATATACATACATATATATATATATATATATATATACACATTCCCTATTTCATGAGACTGTTGAGAGGGAAGGGTTTATAAAATGTTAGATGGTATAAAAATGTGAGTTACAATTAGTAGTAGTACCATTCCTTAATGTCCTAGGTGTAATATCACCGAGATGGGCATTCCTTCTACCAGAATGGTGAATGGATGAATGAATAAATGCATGAATTTATGAATGAAAAAAGCATTTATTAAGCTCTTACCACTATGAGCCAAGCACTGAGGATACAAATAGAAAGAGCAAACAGCCCCTGCTCTCAAGAAGCTCACACTCCAATTGGGGAAACAATATATAAAAGAAAGTTCACCCGCAGGCCTCAAAATCCTAGGGGTGCAGTGGTGGGCTCAGTGGCAAGGGCTGGGGCTGCTTAGGTTACATCGGTAGATCAGATGACAGTTCCAGAGAACCGCAAGACACTGAGGGATGTAACTGGTAGAGGACCTTGGGAGGCAGCAGAAGGGCAGATAGCAAGGCCTTGTGGGACTCCATCTTATCAGAAGGGAAGAAGTTGTTAATTCCTTTGTCATTTAAGTCCTGTGGACATCAAGCTGCCTGGGCAAGGGGCCCATGGAATTTGAGAAGAGAAAGGCTCTCCACACCTTCTTATCCTGTGTGATGCTTCTCCAAGTCTTTCCATAAATCCTTCAAAGAAGATCCATTCAAACGGTTAGAGGTTCTAATGGCAATAGTGGTGACTGTCAGTAATAATTGTCCACCTAGGATATTTAAAGAGCGTGCAGGGCAATTATTATTTCAGCTTTTACCCTTTCTGTCTTTGTGAGAGAGAGTAAGTCAGTGCAGGATTTGACACCAGAAGACCTGGGTTCAAATCCTAGCTTTTTTGTATGACTCTAGACAGGTAAATTAACCTCTCTGAGACTCAGTTTCCTCATCTGTAAAATTAGGGAATTGACTCAAAAGACTTTTAAGTTTCTGCCAGCTCTAATCAACTAACTGAATAAGTAGTATGCATTTATTAATCATCTATTGTGTGCCACAAATGAATATGAGACTCTGGTCCATCAACTTTTAAATGTTGTTGTTGTGTCCAACTCTTCATGACCCTATGGACCATAGCATGCCAATACTTTCCATAGGGCTTTCTTGGTAAAGATATTAGCGTAGTGTGCTATTTCCTTCTTTAGTGGATTAAAGCAAACAGAGGCTAAGTGACTTGACCGGGTTCACAGAGCTGAGCGTCTGAGGCTGGATTTGAACTCAGGTCTTCCTGACTCCAGGCTCAGAGCTCTACCACTGAACCACCTAGTGGCCTACAAGTATAAAATGAGGATAATGAATTTGACCTCTGTCTCTATAATCATTTATCATATTTTTTGTTAAAAATTTCACATAATTGTTTTAATCTGACCTGGGTAGCTCTGGACTGTTGTACAATATGGCCCACAGGCCCCATGGGTTCAAAACTTTTATTCCAAGGTCCTTCCAGCTCCAACAGCCATTTTTCTAGGTTCCAAGGTTTCCTCTAGCTCTGATATTCTATGTTCTAAGGTTCTTCAAGCTCTAACATTTAATCTTCAATGTTCTAAGGTATCTTGTAGCACTGATGTCCTATGTTCTCAGGTCCTTTTCAGGCCTCAGCTCCAAGCAAGGCTGGATGCAGATGCTGCTGCTGGAGTCATGATCATGTCATCATGTCCAACTTTTGATGAGCACAGCAATGAAGGTCATGGAAAAGTGATTATGGCAGCTGGTATATTCAGATAACAGCTCAGCCCTGGTGCTTTGGGACATATTCACATTCCAAATGAGAGACTATAGTCCAAATTAATACTGGAACCAAAAGAACTAAGCTGTGGTAGCATGGGAAGCCCCAACCTTTCTTCTCTTGAATGTTGTATGGAATCCACCTATGCATTGGCCCACTGGTAGCTGGCATGGTATTGAGTATATGTCTATACATTCCTCACACATGCTAGGTGTTTTACATACTTCACTGGAGTTGGGAATCAGTTTACCAGAATTATGATGATGTGAGAACTCAAGATATAACTGATTTAAGAAAATGAGCTTAGACTCACTACTATAAGGGAAAGAAAGGCACATTTATAAAGCATCTACTATTGCCATGAAGTAGATGTCAGAGCCAAGATTTATCCCAGATCCTCCTATTCATTCTCCTATACCATTCATTCTCTACTTGTTTTCTGCTCTACTGAGACCCTATCTTTCTGCTTAATTTTGGTCACCATATTAGAAGGAAATGTGGAGTGTAGCTAGGTGGCATAGTGGATAGAGTACTGGGCTTGGAATCAGAAAGACTCATCTTCATGAATTCAAATCTAGCCACAGACACTTACTAGCTGTGTGACCCTGGGCTAGTCACTTAAACCTGTTTGCCTCAGGTTCCTCTTCTGTAAAATGAACTGGAGAAGGAAATGGAAAACTAATATCTTTGCTACAAAGAAAATCTCATTAGGGTCATGGAGAGTTGGACATGACCGAAATGACTCAACAACAACAACAAATATTTGGAGGGATATTGTCAAATTAGAGCAATACTAGTATGGTGAAAGACCCTGAGCTCTTGCCATGGAAGGACATGTCAGTGGAATTAGTTGAAGAGAAGAATTTGTGGGTAGGGAAATGAGGGAGTCTGAAGGAAGCCAGTGCTATGTTCAAAAGTTGCTGAGAGAAAAGCAAGTCTCTGCTTAAAATAGAGAGAATACTTCCTAGTAATTTGAGCTAACCCAAAGTGGTATGGGCAAATTCAAGGAGGTCATGGGTTCCCCTTCTCTAGAGGTCTTCAGATGGAGCCTGTATGGTCCCCTATGGTCAGGTACAAGTTGAATTAGATGCTTTCTAAGATCTCTTGAATTCTTGAGTTTCTGTGGTTCTCTAGGCATGCTAGAAAGAGACACAGTAGCAAGAGAAATTACAAATGGGTGTGTGTGTGTGTGTACTTATGTGTGTGTTTTCATGTGTGGTAACTGCTATCTCCCCTGGGTGAGAGTGGAGACAGGGGAAGCATCAGAGACATACTCAGACACATACTCAGCCTGCAGAGTCTGGGGCTGGGTTTCATCACTGGCTGCTTTCTTTCCTGTGTGATCCAACCAACTCAAGTCCATCCTTTTCATTCTCTTTTGTTTTGTTTCCCCGGGGCCACAGACAAACCCAGATGAGGGGGGTTCTTCGTGCTTTTGGGAACATATAGACAAGACAAGCCCTTTCTGGATCCTGGCTCCTTGGTTCAGAACACCAGAGAGAGGCACACAAGCTCACACTAGCAGGTAAGATAAAACAGAATTTTGAGATGTATGTGCCTAGGATGTATGACATGTTATATACAAGAGCATGCAACTCTGAGGCTGTGTTTCTATAAAATGGGATAATATATTATTGTCAGGGAGAGAAGTCCCTTGGTTCCAGAATTAGGCTTCTAGGGCCATTCCATCAAAATAGCAACTCTCAGGAGCTAGGGGGTCCCCTCAATACGATCAGAATGGGAATGAAGACTATGGTAGCAGGTAAATTAGCACTTTTAGGTTGCCCCCCCCCCCGCCAACCCTGCCAATCCATGTTCCATATTTAATGACCCCTTCCTTGTTTAGGCTCCAGTTTCATATGTCAAACTTATTACAGAATCTCATAACTAGAACAGACCTCCAAGGGAATCTATTGGAACCCATGCTCAAAGAGAAATATTCACAACAATGTAATTGGTAAGTGGTCAAAATGCCTCAGCTAAAATGTCCCCAGTGTTGGGGCATTTATGCCATCTCTCTCCCAACTCCCAGGCAATTAACTTGGATCTGATTAATGATCTCCTCTCATTATTCAAATTTGCACTGCAAATTTCCATTGGGTTGGAATCAATGACCATATTTGACATAATAACTTTAAATAATGTGAATTTAAATGCATGCAACCACTTCATGGGATTCATTATTTGCACTCATCAGGACCTAGTTGTACTTAATGTTGCTGCCACTGCTGCTGAAAGAGAGGAAGGTATCCATCTATTTTCTTGTGCCTCCATTCTCCATACCTATGACTTCCCAAATGAAAAGTCTCTCATTATACCCCAATTCTCCCTTATGTGTTATCTCCTATTTGAATGTAAGTTCTTCAAGGGCAAAGACCATATAGCTTTTGTATTTGCATCCCCAAAATTTAGCACTGTGCTTGGCACATGGTAATTACTTAATCCCAACCCCTGCCCCCATTCATTCAACTCTAAAATAGAAATAATAAGTACACTGCCTATCTTACAGAGTGATCATAGGAATGAAATGAGGGGATCCCTGTATAAAGCCTCCTGTCACCCAAAAGGGCTACGGTGAAGGGGGCAAAGCAAACAGTCCATGTCCAGACCATTTGTTATCCAGCCAAGTGTGTTGGCCAATGCCAAGCTGCTGGAGTCAGCCAGGAATTGCATCTCATGAAAGGTAATATTTTATAGCATATTTTGAGGTTAGGAAGGGTCATCATTTGTGCTTCAAAATGGTTTTCATTAATGCTTCTTTTCTCAATCACTCATAATAAACCACAAAACACAGCATTCCAGGGGAAGTTGGGACAGCATGGAAAAAATGATTTTTCAAGCTTTGCTAAAGTGCTGCTGGTATCTTTAAGATAATACTAACTGACATTTAGGTGGAGCGCTGTGAGAGTGTTGTACTAGAAAGCTAACAGGATTTGGAATCGGAATTCTTGGACCCAAGTCCTGGCTTCCACATTTTTTAGCTCTGTGTCTTTGGGTAAGTTGTTTTGGCTTTCTGTGCCTCCATCTCCTTTTCTATAATATGAGAATGATAATACTTGCACACTGACCACCTCCCAGACTATTATAAGAAAAGTGCTAAAACTTAAAGTGTTGTAGAAACTCAAGATGTCTATGAAGTTACAGTGATAATAGCTGGCATTTTTTTCATATTTTAAGGTTTGTAAAGCACGTTACAAATAAAATCTCATTTGATCTTCACAACATCTCTTCAAGGTAGGTGCTATTATTTTCATTACCATTTTACAGATGAGGAAACTGAAGCAAATGGAGGTGACTCACCCAAGGTCACACAGCTAGCAAGTATCTGGGGCTGGATTTGAGCTCAGATCTTCCTGACTTCAGGAACAGCAATCTATCCACCGGCTCCCTAGCTGCCTGTGACCCCAAGCTTAGCCTTGGAGAAGCTTCCTTAAAGTGGGAAGGATAATGGGTGGGGAACATCAAACATGCTGTCAGGCTCAGGTAATCTTTTGGTTAGTTATGCTGAACTATTTTACTTCCTTTCCTTTTTTTTTTTAAATATTCTGTATTATAGGAATTAGCTAGCTGGATGAGGAAGGAGGAAAAGATGTATTTGGAAATAATGTTGTAAAAGAAATATATCCATTAAAAACTTTTTAAAAAGCACTTCACAGACAAAACAGAAATATGAACTGTCATTATGATCACTCTTATGACCTTAATCTTCAGAAGAACACTGTGAGGTAGACAGTCTTGCCATTTTATGCATGAGGAAATTAAGACTCAGAAATGCCAAGCAATCCTGTGAGATCCAATCTATTATTCAGGTGACTCATCTATTGTCCATCATCCAGTGCTTAACACAGTGCCTGCAACATAGTAGGTGTTTAATAAATGTTTATTGATTAATTAACCTCGATTATATAGCCAGCCCAGCATCTTTTCCCATGATAGAATATCTTTGGAAATACCAGCCCTACCATTCCTTGAGCAGGAAACAGCCTTACAAGACTCACAGAATTACAGACCCATTGTTAGATGTTGGGAGGAATGTTAGAACTAGAAGAAATATTAGAGACTGTCTTGTCTAACCTCCTCATTTTTCAAGTAGAGAAACTGAGACCCAGAGAAGAAGAGTGAGTTAGCCAAGGTCATCTAGGCATGAAGAGCCAAGAATTCACAGTGAGTATTCAAATGCTGCCTGGTTAGCTACTTGCTAGCTCCTTGACATCCCAGGATCTGTTGATGACACCTAGAACCCATCAACACTCACCTGGCTAAACCACTGATCTTTTATTGTGTGCTTCTCAACCCCTATCACCTATGGTTTCTATTTCAGCCTCCTACACTGCTCTAGCCAGATGCCCTGACTATTTACTCTTTGTACTTGGGAACTGGGAAAATTTCAGCTTCTCATTGAGCCTATAACCTATCCCACTATAGATATAGCAGGATTTCTGAAATCTCCTGAGAAATCCTGGGGTTTCTTGATTCCTGGAAAAGATTAAGACAAAAGAGTTGGTTGCACCCAGTCTGATTGGTCTTGTTCATGATACAACCTCTACTGCATTTATTATCCCTACAATTTTTAAAAATCTATTTATTTACTGTGTTACATTTTAAGTTCTAAACTGTCTTCTTCCCTCCCTCCCCATGGCACACTAGAGAAGGCCACAATTTGACACAGATATATAGATATAGACATACACACACATATATTCTCATATATATATATATATATATATATATATATATATATTCATATATACACATATATATGTAAAACCATACTATACATACTTCTATTTATCAGTTCTTTCCCTGAATATAGATAGATAGTATCTTCTTTCATAGGTCCTTTGTAGTTAATTTGAGTATTTATAATATTGAGAATAATTTGGTCATTCACAGTTATTCTACATCATTCTCTTGGTTCTGCTCATTTTATTCTTCATTATTTCATGTCTTTCCAGATTTTTCTAAAATCAACTTATAGCACAGCACTATTCCATCACAATCATATACCACAATTTGTTTAGCCATTCCTCAATTGATGGGCATCCTCTCAATTTTTAGTTCTTTGTCACCACAGAGAGCTATTATAAAATGTTTGAGAACACATAGGTTCTTTTCTTTTTTCCCTGATCACCTTGGGAAACAGACCTAATAGTGATATTAGTGGGTCAAAGGGCATATACAATTTTACAACTCTTTGGGCATAATTCCAGACTGCTCTCTAAAATTGTTGGATCACTTCACAGTTCATGATGTATTAGGGTCCCAATTTTTCCACATTCCCTCCAATATTTGTCATTTTCCTCTTTTGTCATCTTTAGCCAATCTGATAGATATGAGATGATATCTCAAAATTGCTTTAACTTACATTTCTCTAATTAATAATGATTTAGGGGGGCAGCTAGGTGGTACAGTGGATAGAGCACTGGCCCTGGAGTCAGGAGGACCTGAGTACAAATCTGGCCTCAGACACTTAAGACTTACTAGCTGTGTGATCCTAGGCAAGTCACTTAACCCCAATTGCCTCACCCCCCCAAAAAAACAAAACAAAACAAAACAAAACAATGATTTAGGGCATTTTTTTCAGATAAGTATTGCCTTTTCATCCTTTGACCATTTATCAATTGGAGAATGATTCACATTCTTATAAATTTGACAGATTTTTCTATATATTTGAGATATAGCTTATCTAAGAAACTATGAAAATTTCCCCCCATTATCTGCTTTCCTTGATATCTTTTAAACTTAATGTAATCAAAATTATCCATTTTATATATCACAATGTCCTGTGTCTTATTTGTTCATAAATTCTTCTATCCATGAGTCTGATAGTTATTATTAACCTGTAAATTAAGGAAACAATCAATATAGAAGAAAACAAGGTCTTTAATCAGGGCAGAGGAACTATAACTTGTGGTACTGCAAAGCAAGAAGCTAGGAATACCCAAAGATGGGAATGGAGGACAGGATTTTTATGGGGTAACAGAACAAAAGGGAACCAAAAGATGTCTCTGGAAGTCACAGAAACTACTAACTACTTAATGTAAAAGAACCTTTAATAAAGGAAGCTATAGAATTGCTCCTGAGTTAAGCATAGATGCTACTTCACTCTAAAAGGAAACTACTTATTGTAGGTGGACCCTTTTACATAATAATATAAAGTCCAGGGAGTAAGGTGTGGAATCATTGGGAGGGGATAGTTTGCCTGGGGGGAGGTGGGGGAGGTCCATAGATTGATCAAGAGTCTGGAATTGACAAAGATTGGTTAGCCCCAGGCAATTCATTTGCCTGGGAATGGGGAGCAGGAGGGGATCAGTCAGTTCTCAGTAAATTTGTAATTATCATTAATAAGTTCCATGTTCTTCTTATTTACTTCCCCTATGCTTATGTAGATGATAGGTAGGAGGGAATCTTAGAAACCATAGAGTCCAACTCTCCACTTTTACACAAGAGAATGCTGAAGCTCATAGAGTGGACTTAGCCAGGGTCACACATTTATTGTCCGAGAAAGAATTTGACCTCAGGTCTTCCTGATTCCAAGGGCTATATTTTATCCATGGTGTCACCTAGTGTCCTTACATAATCTGCAATCCCAAAAATGAAATTTGTGCATTACTATTCCCATTACATGCTAGTGACCACAGCTTTCAGTTTTTGAGCTTTGTTGAGAAGCAACATCTTGAAGGAGATGGGAAATCAGGGTAGGCAGCTTGGTTATAAAGGAAAGAAAATAAGAATTAGAATCAAAGACTATTTTTGGGTTTTTGTTGTTATTGTTGTTGGTTTTGTGGGGCAATGAGTGTTAAGTGACTTGCCCTGGGTCACACAGCTAGTAAGTATCAAGTCTCTGAGGCCAGATTTGAACTCAGGTCCTCCAGACCTGAGTGCTTTATCCACTGTACCACCTAGCTGCCCTGAATTAAAGGCTCTTACCAGCTATGTGAGAATGTGCAAGTCATCCCCCCACCCCTTCATTGGGCCTTGGTTTCCTCATCTATAAAATAAAGGGGGGGGGTGTGATCAGAGAACTCTAAAGATTTTCTCAGCTTTCAAATTCTGACCATACTTAACCGATCAACTTTAGAACTTGTCCTAATTAGTCAATGACAATAAAATCAAGTACACTTCTAGATTTAATTGGCCCCAGACCATGCTTCTAGTCCTCCACTCCAGCCAGTTTCTTGCCACCCACCTGTCCATGGTATATTACCCCTTTTCCCCATAGCTTGTTCCTAGAACTATAATTAAGTCAATACTTCCATTGCTTCTGGAAAGGTCACAAGAAACCACTCCCCTATGATTACATTTGCCATCTCAGAGACTCCCCAAACTAAAATATCGTTCACTGACCATCACTGCCCTCTACCTGCCTAGCATGCCCACAGGCAGGTTGGGTCCCCAGAAGGCAGCTGACTACTTCTCTCTTCTGGGGTTTAGAGGAGACCATGAAGCATTGTGATTTCTAATTCCATGACTCACAAGCCCCTATCTGGTCTGATTTCTACTTTTGCCCACCCCAATACCTATTAGTCAGTTGACATTGTTAACCTGGAAATTAAGGAAACAATCAATATAGGAGAAATTAGCTTTTTAATTGGGGCAGAGGAACTATAGCTCATGGTATTGCAAAGCTTGGAAGCTAGGAATACCCAAAGATGGGAACAGAGGACAGGGTTTTTAATGGGGTAACAGAACAAAAAGGGAACCAAAAGATTGCTCCAGAGTGACATATAGCTAATTAATGTAAATGAACTTTGACAAAAGAAATAATGGAACAGCTCCTAATTTAAGTATAGGTTACTGACTCTGAATAGAAAGTACTTAATGTAGGTGGACCCTTTTTACATAATAACATAAAGTCCGGGGAGTAAAGTGGGGAACATTGGGAGGGGATAAGTTGCTTGGGGGAAGGTCCATAAGTCCATCAAGAGTCTGGAAATGATCAAGACAGTCAGCCCCAGGCAATTCATTTGCCTGAGAAAGAGGGGACTGGGTGGGGAATCAGTTTTCAGTAAATTTTGCAGTTCTCAACATCAATTAGCAATTACAAAGAGATATTTATTGAGAAGTTATAGCAAAGGACAGAGTTCTAAAAACAGCTTTCCAAACTGGTAGTAGTGCACCCTCTCTTTTCCACAATATTTAGTCCTTGGGGAGAATGAACTTAAATTTAGGCATATGTGTAGAAAACATGTGGAGCTAAGAAATTCCTCAGCTCTTGACCATGTGTGTCTTTTCCTCCCCCTACAGAGTCCCAGTCCAGTTCATTTCTGGGTATGTCACTGACAATGGATGACTTCCTTCCTTGCTCAGTTGAGCTAGTACATTGAAGGATGTTGGATGAATCAATCCAGAGGACTGAATCGGGAGTGTTATTACTCAGGGCTGGCTCCTCACTAGAGTCAAATACTTCTGTTATCAGTTCTTATTGTCTCTGCTACCAACTCTGCTTGTTGAGACCACTAGAGATGGGTGTTCTGTCTTTTCCAAGCTCACAACATCACAACCGGATTAATTCTACCTCTAGATACTCACCAAAGGTCATCTAAGGAAAGAATAAGCCACAAAAACCCCACAAAAACAAACTAACAAACCCAGACACTGTGAGTTCAGTGACACATGTGGAGGGGGGAAAGCATCCAGTTGTTGTCCTTCCCCCATCTCCATAGCAACTCAAAGTAATTGTTCCTCATTCACATCTAGGTGGCACAATGGATATAGTGCTGGGTATAGAGTCAGGAATAGTTGAGTTCCAATCCAGCATCAGACCCTTAGTAGTTAAGGGGCATTGGGCAAATTGTTTGACCTCTGTCTCAATTTCCCCAACTGTAAAATGGGGAATAATGATGGTATCTACCTGGTGAGGAAAAATGAGGTAATATTTGGAAAGTGCTTAATACAGTGCCTGACACATAGTAGGTACTTAATAAATGTTTATCCTCTTCTCTGTTCCCTCCCATCAAAAGACACCAGATAATTCAGAAAGACCAAGAGAGTGACAGATGATTAATTCAATGACCCACCATGATTCCACAGGACAAATAATGAAGTAAGCTTCCCATCTCTTGATGGATCACAGGTATAGAATGAAATATAGTTTTAGGAAATAGTCGATGTATGGATCTGTTTTACTTGATTGTAATTATTTGTTACAAGATGTGGGTTTTATGTGGAAGAGGGAGAGTTGGAGGTTTTGTGATAGTAGTGCCAAAAAAAGAAAGGAAAAATGTATCAAACGTTTTAAAAAACATAGAAGAAGCCTGAAGAAAGTTCAGAAAGGGATGCAGACAAGCAGAGCAGTGTTGGTCAGACTTAAGACATACTTTTAAAAGTTGTGCAAAATATTTGATTCATGTTTTATATGGAATCTTCTTTTTCTTTCCTTTCTATATGGAAAGAGACATATCCACTGATGTTTTGACATGATTATAATAAAACAAAGTAAAGTTTAAAAAAAAAGATGACCTGGTTTTGAACCCTAGAAGTTCAAACTGCTTAATCCTAAAGGTCCCTTCCGGATCTGACACTCAATGGTCTGTATTCTAAAGTCCTTTCCAAATCTGATATTCTGAGTTCTAAGATCCTTTCCAAGAATAACCTTACACATTCTGTTGTATATTCTATAGTTTCTTCCAGCTCTAAAATCCCATTAGTTTACTTTATGTGCCAAATTGCTAGCTTATCAAGGTCCCTTTGAATTCTATTCCTGTCTTTGAACAGGAATTAGCGACCTCCCTAAAACGTCAGCTGAAAAACTGAAGGACATCATTTCAACTCTTTCATCCAAGAACTTAGTCTCCTAAAGGGGATAATAATTTTGAAGAAAATTGCAACTGACTAATAGCTGAAATGAGTACATGAAATAACAGTATTTGCAAATTGCCTTTGGTCTATTGTTCCATGAGCACAAAGTCTATATAAAAGCAGCCCCCACCTACCAAGCAGCTCACTTTCGGTAACACCCAAATTCCAGCTAACAAAAGGGAAAGAGAACTCAGCAGGGGAAATGACTGCCTCTGGGTTGTAAGGGTTTGGTTTAAATAAATATTGTTGATATTTTTACATCACCTGAAATTCCCAGTGTAGCCTTTATGTTCTTAAAAGTATTCCCAGAGAGCCATATTCTAAAATTAAGAATTAAAATGAGAGGAAATAATAAAACAATTCAGCAAAACTGACACAGCCCAAACATCTGACATTACCAGCAATGCAGCACACACCCCTAAAGAGAGGAGCAAGGTGCCTTCTCATATCTTCTCTTTGATGACAAGTTCGGTCGTCATCATTTCATACCCTTCAGGTTTGATTATTTGATTATTGTTTTTGCTTTCCATTTATATTGTTGGAGTCATGGAGAGTCAGACACAACTGAAATGACTGAACAAAAAAAAGTCATTCTTTGTATTGCATTCCTAGTTCTAGTTTTTTCTATGTCCAGTCATATAATTTCATGCTTCTCGCTATTTCTCCTCTTCTTTGTTTCTTATATTCCATTACACACCTTGTTTAGCCATTCCCCCAGTTGAGAGGCATCTATTTTGTTTCCATTTATTTATGACTACAAAAACAAGTGATATATTGTGTGTGTATGTATGTGTATATATATATATATATATATATATATATATATATATATATATATATATATATATATATAAAAAAAAAAAATTTCCAAGTGGGTAAATGGTAAAAGAACATGAGAAAACAGTTCTGAAAAGAATTGTAAGCTATTAACAACTATATGAAAGAATGCTCCAAATTACTACTAATAATAAACCAAACAACTCTGAAGCACTACTTCCTACCCAGCAGTTTGGCAGAGATTATGAAGGATGGTAATAGTGTTGGAGGGGTTTTGGAAAGATGGACATAATGATGCATTGTTAATTGAGCTATGAATTGGTCCAACCATTCTGAAAAGCAATTCAACATTGTTTCTAAAGAAGTAGGTACCTTGGTAAATCACCCTCAACTTCTGGGTAATTTATGCCTTTTCTATTTCTATAATGAGTAAATTTTTTCAGTTTCTGTATGGTTCAAATGCAATTTTAAACCTCTGTGGGGTTTTAAAATTCAATAAATTCACAGGTAATCAAATCGTTGAAAACTTACCTCCTTTGAAATTCATGACCCATCTGATTATATATCCATGATATATAATATACATAGAGCTACAGGTCACTCTCCCCTGCCCTCTATGGGATCAGCTCTTGCCTCCAAGCTCTTCAGACACCCTCTATTCCTATGACTTCCATCTCTATGCTATACCAGCTGCCCAGTGGGGCACTAACAATTCAGACCACATTGTTACTAGAAATTTTTCTACTTCCAAATCATAAGATCATAGACTTAGGTCTAAAAGGAAATTTAGAGATCATCATACCCAACCCTCTTATTACACAGATGAGTGAACTGAAGTTGAGAGAGGTAAATTGACTTGCCCAACATCACAAGAGTATTATGCAATTATTTTGATACATGAACATCTGATTCCCAATCTTCTGTCCATTCAACTTTGCTGCTGCCTTACTCTTCCTAAGTCTGCTCTTCACACTATCTTGACTTCTTGTGGCATTTAATATCACTACCTGCCCACCTAACTATATTTGTGTGTACATTAATTTATAACCCACGTGCATAAATATGTACATACACATTGTATACACACATACATGTATATATGCATATGTCTATATAATCTCCACAAGCCAAAACGGTCCATTCTCTGAGCATTTTGAGTGATTAATGTTTCATCCTATTTTGTCCTAGAGGCCATTACACTGTGCCCTTCACACAGGACAAGCTGTTAATGCCAGACCATTTTACAATTATCCTCATGTTAAAAGCTCTGATTCCTCCCATGTGCTAAATTCTCCCTGCCTTGCTTCCCTGATAAGGTAATTATCATCCCTGTCTATGTAGGATTCTCCTTCCAGGTCTTATCCCCCATCCTTCATGTGCAATGTATGTATGACTATTTTTATACAGATATAAAACATATATATTTGTGTCTATGTATCTATATGCACACAAATACACTTATGTAACATACATATACATCTACATTCTGAAATACCAACCAAAATGCTTTCTCCTTACATTTGAGGCTTTAACCCAGATTTTCAGGTGTGGGTAAATGGTGAATTAGAATATGAGAAGCAATTAATCCCATTAACAAATAATGATTCATAGGAGTCAGACTAAGACTTGTCACTTTGGATGACTTCATTAAGCAGTTTTTCCCTGGAGGCTAAACAGCTTCTGTGGAAAAACCCAGGGACCAACCTATTTTGAAAAATGAACATTTGCCACTCCATGTTCCTCTACATACACATACACATACACATACACATACACATACACCATCCCCCACCCTTTTAGGCATTAAATATAGGGCCCTTCACATAGTAAATACATTCTAGACAAATTTGTGGAATGAGTAAATGACTGAATGTTCTTAGAAATAATTACAAACAGTAGAGAAACATTAGCTTGATATTAATTGAATGTCCATACAGTGATTGCTGAGTAAGAATGAATTTTCAGCATAGAAGAACCCAAGAATGGGATAAACTAAATAAACCAATCCAACTGTATAATGCATCATTTCCCAATTGCTAGTAAATGCTTCCAGCCAAGGTTTTGGAATGTCAGATCTGGAAGGGCTATTAGCAAAGAAAACACAGACTTTGGGATCTTGAAGTTCCCTCGGACATCATATCATTGAAGTCCCTTCCTTTTTTAGATAAGAAAACCAAGGAACAAAAAAAGGAAATGACTTGTTCAAAGTCACATGGTGAATCTCTCCTGATTCCTAGTCCAGCAGGACTCCTACTTGAAGCAGTGCTGTTGCCAGAGAGCAACTCATACCTAACTACCATTTCCAGGGGAGGCCATACCTACAGGTAAACTATGGAGTTCTTGGGAATTTTCCTTAAGTAATAACATTAAAGAATTACATATCTTTATCTCAACGACAATACACTACTTAAAAACAAAAACAAAAAACAAAAAACCCCCTCTTAATGACAACAAGGTTGAAGAGAGAAATATACCAAAATATCTGTAGCAGCAAAGTATTATAAACAAAATAGATGGTCATTGACTTGGGAATAGCCAAACAGATCATAGAGCACAAATATATAAATAATTATCATTACACTTTAAGAAACAATGTGAAGAACATTAAAAAAGCTTGGAAAGACATATGAACTAATGCCAAATGGTGTTAGCAGAAGTAAGAAAACAATATATTCAATCAATAAACATTTATTAATTACTATATACTTAGCAGACTTCTAGACACTGGGATGCAAAAGACAAAAGTGGAAAAGTCCCTGCCTTTAAGGATTTTTCATCCTAATGGAAGAGGTAACATATGTTATATGTACACACATGTGTATACATTATACATATGGAGCAGCATTATAAGCACATGTGTGTACTAGTAGTATATTTATATGCATATCTGTATATATATTTTCCCCAATTATGTGTAAAACAATTTTTAACATTTGTTTTTAAATTTCGAGTTTCAAATTCTCCCTCTCTTCTTCCTCCCACCTCCCGGATATGGCAACCAATTTGATACAGATTATACAGGTGTAGTCATGCAAAACATATGTGTATATTAGTCACACTGTAAAAGAAAACACAGGCAAAAACAGGAAAAATAAAGAACGTTTAAAAAGTATGTTTCAATATGCATTCAGACTCCAACAGTTCTTATTCCAGAGGTGAATAGTAATTTTCATAATACATAAATCCTTCATAATTGTCTTGGTTCATTGTATTGCAGAAAATAGCTAAGTTGCTCACAGTTTATCTTCATACATTATTGCTGTGCATTCTGTTCTCCTGGTTCCGTTTACTTCACTTTGTACTAGTTCATGTAAGTTTTTTCAGGTTTTTTCTGAGAGCATCCTGCTCATCATTTCTCATAGTACAATAGTGTTCCATCACAATCACATACCACAACTTGTTCAGCCATTCCCCAATTGATGAGCATTTCCTTAATTTCTAACTCTTTGCCACCACAAAAAGAGCTGCTATAAATATTTTAGAATATATAGGTCCTCCCAGCTTCCTTTAAAAAAAAAATCTCTTTAGGATACAGATCTAGTTGATGGCATTGCTGGGTCAAAGGGTATATACAGTTTTATAGCCCTTTGGTCATAGCTCCAAATTGCATTCCAAAATGACTGGATCAGTTCACAATTTCACCAACCAGTGCATTGGTGTCCCAATTTTCCCATATCCCTTCTAACATTTGTCATTTTCCTTTTCTGTCATATTAGCCAATCTGATAGGTGTGGGGTAGTTCCTCAGAGTTGTTTGGTTTTTTTTGTTTGTTTGTTTATTTGTTTTTGTAGGGCACTGAGGGTTAAGTGACTTGCCCAGGGTTGCACAGCTAGTTAAGTGTCAAGTGTCTGAGGCTGGATTTGAACTCAGGTCCTCCTGAATCCAAGGCCAGTGCTTTATCCACTGTGCCACCTAGCTGCTCCTCCCTCAGAGTTGTTTTAATGTGCATTTCTCTAATCAATGGTGACTCAGAACATTTTTCACATGCATATACATAGCTTTGATTTCTTCATCTGAAAACTTCCTGTCCATATCCTTTGACCATTTGACAATAGGGCAGTAACTTGTATTCTTGTAAATTTGACTTCACTCTCTACATATTTGAGAAATGAGGCCTTTATCAGAGAAAGTTGCTGTAGGGGGCAACTAGGTGGCACAGAGGATAAAGCACTGGTCCTGGATTCAGGAGAACCTGAGTTCAAATCTGGCCTTGACATTTACTAGCTATGTGACCCTGGGCAAGTCACTTAACCCTCATTGCCCTGCCCCCCCCAAAAAAAAGTTGCTGTAAAAATTTTCATAGTTATGATTACTGTATATTTCCTTCCATCCTATTTTTCCCTGTTTATCTTTCTCTCCTTTTAGCCACTCTCCTCAAATGTTTTCTCCTTCTGACCATTGCCTCCCCCAATCTGCCCTCCCATCTATCAGCCCCTCCCCCCCCATTTCTTTTATTCCCTTCCCCTCCTACTTCCCTGTAAGGTAAAATAGATTTCTATACCCAACTAAGTATGTATGTTATTCCTTCTTTGGACCATTTCTGGTTAGAGTAAGGTTCAAGTATTGTCCACCACTGCCCTATCCATCCTCTTCTCCATTGTAGAAGCTGCTTCCTGCCTCTTTTCTGTGAGATAACTTACCCCATTCTACCTCTCCTGCCCCCTTTTCCCACTGCATCCCTCTTTCTTTCTCACCATTTGATTCTATTTTTTTAGATATCATAGTTATATCATAGCCGTGCCCTCTATCTACTCCTTCTAACTACCCTAATAATGAGAAATTTCTTAGGAGTTACAGGTATCATTTTCCCATGAAGGAATGCAAATAGTTTAACCTTATTGAAATCCTTATGATTTCTCTTTCCTGTTTACCTTTTCATTCTTCTCCAAGAGGTTTTGCAACTCTAACAATCTCTGTTCTGTGTTCTAGCATTCTGTACTTTATTGACCTTCAACCCCTGTATTGGGTGGTGCACTAATTACTTGAGACAAGCAATAATTTGATATGGTCTCATTTTTGACAGCAATGGTCATTCATGTGTACTTCTACTTAGGTTGACTCATAATATATGACCTTGACCAGATAAAGCTGGATTGAACTGATCTCTCCACCTTTAGTTATCTATAAGTTAAGTTCTGGATTCCATGACATAAAGATATTTTGTGTCATGTATTTCATTAACCCCTTTTATATATTTTTGTAATTCTGTAATTTGTAATAATACATATTACTTTAAGTAAGTGTGCAAAAGTTGTTGTTATTGTTGAGTCATTTCACTCATGTTTGACTCTTCATGATCTCATTTGGAGTTTTCTTGGCAAAGATACTGGAGTGGTTTGCCCTTTCCTCCATCTCATTTTACATATGAGGAAGCTGAAGCAAACAGGGTTAAGTGACTTGCCCAGGGACACACAGCTCATAGTTGTCTGAGACCAGATTTGAATAGAGAAAGATGAATCTTCCTGACTTTAGGTTCTGCTCTTTATCCACTGCCTAGGAGCTTCCTTGTATGTAAAAGTAGAAGTTCTTAAAGAGCATAATTCATTTTGAGATTTTGCAGTGGCTTATGTTGTGGAAAAATTAAATGATTCAATGATACAGGATTAGTTGCACCAAATTACAAAGGATTGAAGGAAGGAAAAAAGTATTTATTAAGCACTTTCTACATGCCAGGTATTTTTCTAAGAGTTGGGGATACAAATACAAACAAAAAAACAGTCTCTGCCCTCAAGGAGCTTATAGTCTACTTGGGAAAAAAACACAAAAATAGGAGCTAAAGGGGATCAGGGGAGGTAGGTACCTAGTGAAGGAACATGGTTTTAAAGTACAAAAGCTGAAGAATTAAGACCAAATTCTTACACAAAATTGAGGCCTCAGAGGAGAGGGGAGCAGGTATTACAGAGGGAAGTTCCATGTTGAGAAGCCTACAAGGGGGTTAGATGCTCCACATGAGGAAGCCCGAGTAGTGAGGAAAATATCACAATGATATGGCCCGATTTTGATGCTAGGCAGCCAAGAACAATTTCTTTTTTTGTTTGTTTGTTTCTTTTTTTTCTGGGGCAGCAATGGTTAAGTGACTTGCCCAAGGTCACACAGCCAGTAAGTGTCGTGTCTGGGGCTGGATTTTAACTCAGGTCCTCCCAAATCCAGAGACAATGCTTTATCCACTGCACCACCTAGCTGCCCCAAGAACAATTTCTCAAGGGAATGTGCACCTTCAAAGGAAGATATGATAAAAACAAAACAAAACAAAACACCAAGAATGGACAATCTATTGCTGTGGAATTGTCTTCTTCCTCTTGATAATATAAGCTAAGAGTTTCAGAGGAACTTGATGGCTAAAGGGATTGGATTGACCTCTATAATGCAATGTAGACTTCTTGAAATTTTCAGAAAATAAGATCATTTTTTAAAGGCTGCTAACTATTTCTATGAAGAAAAAATATTACAGGGAAGACAATAAAAAGACTGGAGTACTGAAGACCAAAAAACTGTTATAAAAGTTGAAGTGAACCTATAAGATCCTAGGTATCATAAAAGAGCTATAAAACACTTGCCCCCCTACATAGTTTTTATCCCCACTGAGGAAATGATGAACTCTGATAAATATATCAATATATTAAGAATGTGAATTGTTTTAGAATTATAGAAATTCCCAAATAAAGATGGAATTCTAGGGGTCAGCCAGGTGTCGCAGTGGATAAAGCACTGGCCTTGGATTCAGGAGTACCTGAGTTCAAATCCAGCCTCAGACACTTGACACCTAACTAGCTGTGTGACCCTGGGCAAGTCATTTAACCCTCATTGCCCCACAAAAAAAAATGGAATTCTACAATATAATACTGTATTTTACCACACATCACAAAAGGTTAGGGAATTCATCCTAGAGATAGAAGTGAACATACTTTGAAGGCCTAATCTAAATCCAAAAGGATAGACTGGAAAACATGCATTGTTTATCAAAGGTATTTTTTTTTCTTTTTTCTTTTTCTTATTTTTTTTGTGGGGCAATAAAGGTTAAGTGACTTGCCCAGGGTCACACAACTAATGTCAAGTGTCTGAGACTGGATTTGAGCTCAGGTCCTGCTGAATCCAGGGCTGGTGCTTTATCCACTGCACCACCTAGCTCCCCCCAAAGGTATACTTAATATCCAACATTATTAAAGTGTGGTTTTTTAATGAAGAATTGGAGAATATATGTCAACATTTCTTATACTCAATGTTAATCATGTAAAATATAATTACAGCAAAACATCATATTGCATATTAAATCTTTTTTCAGATATCAAAAAATGCAAGGCTCATTATGTCAGTAAATTTATTTTACTTTGTCCCAATTAACTCATGCCACAATGAATGTGAGAAAATTATTGTTGTTGTCTTTGCTGCTGTTGTTCTGTAAGGTCTTTTTCAGCACTGATTTCTATTTTCTAAGATCTCTCTCTGCTCTGACATTGTATGTTCTAAGTTTCTTTAGTCTTGATATTCTATAACAGTCTATATTCATATTCTCTGTGTGCATCATTTATATTCCAGCAAGGAAAACACCAATATTGTTGAATAAGCAATACTTATTGGAGCTACCATATGAAATGTAATAGAACAAGTAGCATGGGAAAGATCATGAGATGCAAGATTTCCCTGCAGTTAAATCCCTTTCATTTTACATAGAAGGTAAAGCTTTCAGAGGGCAAATGACTAGTCAAAGGTCATAGTCACTAAGTGTCCAAGGACCAAGTCTTAAGCTGAACAGATCTGTGGGTGGAGGAGGAAAAGGAAAAGGAAAGGTCTTATTCAAGCTAAGAGCAAAAGTGGGTAATATGCAAAGAAACTACCACAATCCACATTTTGTAGGTTTCCTTCAAATAACTGGAATATTGTTAAGACTTTGTCCATGTGCAATTGTCCCAAAAAGGGATATCTGATTACAGGATTATATTTTAACAGCCATATCCTTGTTTCTATTCAGGCGTCATCATCAAGCACCCACAAAGTGGTATTTCTCCTGCATTTTACATGACTCCCGGGTGTGCTGTTCTCGCCTGTCAGGTCCTTTAAAATCATCTCCCAATCGCTGGCCCAGCTCACCCCATCAGGGTTTGCTGTTCATTCAGCATGGCGCTGGCCTCCCAGCTGCTCCGCCCCAGCGTCTCACCAAAGAGGGGGAAGCATTGCTCAGCTCTTCAGCCAAGATCTGGCTCCCAGCCATGATTTCCATACTCCATTGATGCATGCCAATGAGAGGCCCCAGCTCACCTACATTGGGCTCTTCTTCAGAAATGTATTTGTGTAGAATCACCAACATTGCTCCATGATGGTTTTCATGCTGGGCTTGATGAGACAGGCAGACAGCAAATGGCACAGGGACAGAGACACAGATAGTCAGAGATGAGTGAGAGTCACAGAGACAGAGACACAGTTTTAAAAAAAGAGTCAGACAGGCAGAGGTGGAAAGGGGGAGGGAATGGGGGGGAGGGAGAAAAAAGGAGAAGGGGCAGGGAGAAGGAGATGGGGAAGGGAGGGAAGGAGAGGATGAAGAGGGAGGGATGGATGGAGAGAGAAGGAGAGAGGGTGATGAGAGAACGAAAGGGAGAGTTAGAAGGGGAGGAGAGACAAGAAGAGAGGTGGAAGGAGGAAGAAGAGAGATAGGAAGGAATGGAGAGGTAGAGAGGGGAGGAAGGAGAGGAAGAGAAGGGGAGGGAAGAAAAGGCAAAGAGAGGAAGAGAGGGGGGAGAAAGAAGGGGAAGGAGGAGACAGGAGAAGGAGAGATGAGAGACAAGTCAGATTTCCTTGTTTTATAGAATTAGCCAATAAAAAAGAGCTAGATCTCATATAGTGAAGAGACTGGGAAGAACCTTAGGACCTAGAATATAGAACATTGGAGCTGGAAGAGACCTCTTAGCATAAAACCCTAGGAACCTTTACTGAGAGTTGGAAGGGACCTTAGAGATTATGTAATTAATTTTGTATATCCTCCCTTGTCACAGGAGGTATAGGGAAAATAAGTGACTTGCCTAGGTTCAAACAACTCATAAGTATTCACATTTGAACACTCATTCATTTACAACTGGATTGACTGGTGTGAAAGCGTTCAGGTTACTGACTTGTTCAGGCACACCTTTAAGAGACTGACTGACTGGCCTATAGGGGCTGGTCCCTGAATGAGGAAATAGAGATAAAAAGCTTTAATCCCAATTTAACCATTGCATATTAAATAATAGAAAGATAACTTCTCTCCATCCTCACTACAGTACTGTGAACTTCATATTACAACTATTATTGTCCCCATTTTACAAATAAAGAAGATAATCTGTAGCCAGTACGTACTAGAATCAGGATTTGAACTCCGGTCCTCTAGTCTTCTAGCAGAGCCAACCTAGTACTCTTGCTACCATACCTAACATGCTACTGCCTAACAGGTCATATCTCTGTAGCCCTTCACAGTGTAAGGTGTACATGGGAGGTAATATCAGAAGGAAGACAATGGACAGGGTGTGGGAGGTACTCTTTTGGCTCTAAAAATTCTACTATATCTTGCTTCCATACCAGCTATGTGATCTATGTCCAGAATTCATCTTATTTCTTCCATCCGTCCAGGTGGTCTGTAGTATATCACCACTGGCTCTCCCCCTTTGATCCTTCCCCAAATGCTTTCTATAATTTCTGCCCCACCTCCCTTTCAAGCTTATGGATTTCCACATAGGTGTATATCTTCTTGATGTACATACAGTATTATTCTGGATGGGAAGTTGAAGTAGGTTCAAGCTCTCAGACTCTATGATTCTAGATTTCCTTTAAGGTCAAATTCTTTTCCATAGGCCTAGTATCATGATTTGGGGAGAACCATGTTGGAGAGAGATTCTCTATGCCAAGGACCAAGCACAGAAACAGAGAGGGACAAAGAGTGTAATCAAGAGTTGGTAAGGACAGGTCTGGGACCCAAGGAAGCCAAGGAGAAATCAAGGCAGGTTCAACATGTATTAAGTTGTTTTTCTATAACCAAAAAACTAGGCTTTGAGCTGATATAAGTGTTGTGTATGAGAAGTAATAGTACTCCATAATCACAGGATGAATCCTGATTTTACCTTGGATAACTATATTGTGCTTTTATATACAAATATACACATGAATTTATGCATATATGTCTGAAAATATATAATATACCCATACATATGTATATATCCATACACACACACACATATATATACATGTAGTATAGTAGTAAGACATTACACTTAATCAGTTATATATATACATATACATTTACATATATGTATATGAATACATCTATATTAAACAGTATAATACATTCTGCTATTCACTACCTTTGTGGCTTTTGGTAAATCACTTTCTCTTTCTAAGCTTCCCATTCCCCATTGGAAAATAAAGGACTACATGGTTTCTAAGGTCCTCTTTTTATTTTATTTTATTTTTTTTGGTGAGGCAATTGGGGTTAAGTGACTTGCCCAGGGTCACACAGCTAGTAAGTGTTAAGTGTCTGAGGCTGGATTTGAACTCAGGTCCTCCTGAATCAAGGGCCAGGGCTATCCACTGCACCACCTAGCTGCCCCTCCTGAGGTCCTCTTAAGCATTAGCTATCATGACTGTGCTCATTTCACAAATAAAGAAACAAAAGACCAAAGAGATGACCATCCTGCCAAGTGACCATATAGCTACTGAGGTTCAAAGATGGGACTCAAACACACTGTCAAGTCCTCCTTCACTCAGGTTATTTGATTTACTAAGAACTGACCTAGAAATCAGTACACCTGGATTCTCAAGCAAGTTTGAACCAGGTGTAGACTCCATAATCCCAGATAATGGGTCATTGAAATAGCCAATCATTGTGTTCTTTTTTTTTTTTTTTTTTAGGGAGGCAATTGGGGTTAAGTGACTTGCCCAGGGTCACACAGCTAGTAAGTGTTAAGTGTCTGAGGCCTGATTTGAACTCAGGTACTCCTGACTCCAGGGCCAGTGTTCTATCCACTGCGCCAGCTAGCTGCCCCCCAATCATTGTGTTCTAAACCCATATGTTATGCTCAGTTCTGTGCTAAACTTCAGTAGATAGGAGTGAAAGAAGGTAAGAGGAAAATACAATACTGTGATTAGTGGGGAAGGGGGATCTTGAGAGGGCATCAGAAAGCCTGAGTTCAAATCTTGACTTTGTAAGCTGTAAGACTTGACTTTGTAAGCTAGGAAAAAATACTTGTAGTGCCTCCTACAAGTTTATTGTGGGGAAGTTTGGAGCTTTTTAAAATACTGTAACACATAACAAAAATATGAACTATTAATATTATTACAATATATTTCCTCTCTAATGGGGTGTGTGTGGGGGGGGTTAACTGTCCATTCAGATATCAGGGACTGGTCCCTCATCACTAAAGGCATGGATAAAAGAAAGCATGAGAGTGTGTTCAGGCAATGATGAGTGACTTCCACCATGGACACTAACTGTGTGACCATAGACAAGTTACTTAACCTATATCAGCAAGTTTCCTTATCTAGAAAAATGGAAATCACAATATCTAGAAGAACCTACGTGTGATAATATATGGAAAGTGCTTTACAAACTTGGAAGTGATTTTACCTTCCCCCAATGTACTAGCTGGGTACTCTCTCTCCTCCATTCAAACACCACCAGCCTAGCTTAGATCCCAATCACATCTATCTAATCAGGACTATTTAATAGCCTCCTCAATGGTTTTCTCCCCTTCCTACCAATTTTCTTTGTGTTGCCCAACTCTGACCAAGCTTAACTCTGGCCATGTAACTCTCCATATCATACACCCTCCTGGATCATCATTGCCCAAGGACAAAGCACCAACCCCTTAGCCTGGCATGTAAGGCCTTCCAAACCTAATTCCAATTTGTCTTATTGAAGAAAGTCCTTTTTCTTCTTACTTTGCCCAGCTCCTCTTAGAGGTTTCTACATTGCATCTAAACCAGACTCATGACCATTCCTCCTTCTCCACTGCTGTCACATAGCCATGACTTTGCACTGATAAGCACCCCCAAACCCCATGCCCAAGAATAGGCCAATCCATCAATAACTTCTGAAATTCGTTCCTTCTTTCTTTTTGTTTCTTTTTTCTTTATTTTTTCCCTCTCTTCTCTTTCCTTCTTTCAAGGTCAAGCTCAGGCAGGACCTAGTCCATGAACCCTTCCTCAGTCTCCCCAGTTATCTGAGTTAAGTCACATTAAGTGCATCGGACCTGGAGTCAGGAAGACTTGAGTTCAAATGCCACCTGGGACACTTACTAAATGTGTGACTCTATTCAATGTACTTGACCATTTTCAGGCTCAGTCTCTTCATCTGTAAAATGGGGATAATAATAGTACTCACCTCCCAGGGTTGTTGTGAAGATCAAATGAAGAGATATATGTATATAGCACTTTTCAACTCTTAAAATACTCTATCAATGCTAGCTATTTATTAAAGATTATTAACCATTACATACGGTTAGAGATGAGATTTGAAAATCTGTTTACTGTTTCATATTGAAGACCTGTAGTTATAAGATCATAGATTTAGAGCTAGAAAAGACCTTGAAACCAACTAGTACAAACACTAGTATATTTAGTACCTTCATATTATGGCTGAGGAACCTGAGTCCCAGTCACTTTTCCAGGTCAAACTGGTATTAATAGGGGTAGGATTTGAACCTGATTCCTCAGATTCCAAACCTAATACTCTTGCTTTTGTGTCATATATTTAAGGAGAGATCATTTAAAAGTATTGAGTTGCAACATGAAGATAAAATATTTCTAAATCCAAAGAATTTGTATTTGGCTAATTACCATTGTGATGAAAACTGGGGTACAAATTTTATTTCCCAGATATAGTTTCACTTGTAAGTGAATAAAATTCCTGTCCCCAAAGCATCATGAATAATGTGGTAATTATATAATTACTGATTATTATGTTATTATTATGTAATAAAGCTGATATTCAAAATAAAAAATTTGGTTAAAGTATATACATATTAGCTGTGACCTTGGACAAGCCAACCTATCTGAACCACATTTCCCCTGCATTTCTGGGATAATGCTATGCATATAGGAGCACTTTTTTTTTTTTTGCAAAGCTATAAAGCCCTAATCAAATGTGGGGATTTTTTTTTTCATCTTATTATCTTCCCTGTAGTGCTTGTCCCACATCCTTGCACACAGTAGGTGCTAAGTAAAGACAGGTTTCCAGAATTGTCCTCACTATGCTGTTGGGATATGAAAGCTGGCTTTGATGGGGGAAAGTGGTGTAGAAAGAGCAAGGAGCCACTGGGAATTTGTAGCGGGTGGAGATTCACATCAAGCCCAGGATAGGGGATCCAGCAGGAATGCTGGAGGTGTCAAAGTCAGATTCTTCAAAGTTCATCATTTTGACAAGGGTGATCCTGCTTGGCTCTAATGCTCAGCTATTCGTCATTTTCTCCAAAGCCTCGTCTTTGCCCCTGCATACCGACCAAATGAATTTTATTACATCTGGTGAGTGTCAAATCTTTTCTCTGCTCTCATCACTTGCTAAAACCAACTCTATCCCATCCATCTTCCTGGCTCATCAGCCAATCCCTCTGTTGGTTTTCACATTCCCCACCCCCCAAAACAATCTTTTAAAAATAAGATGACTGCCTCCTCTTTAATGAATTAGAGGCAGCAGGCCAGGTGCAACCCTCCCCCAACTCCAGAGAGGCCAGAATAATTAATTACTTCATTCTTGGGGCTCAACCACCTTCACATGTGCAAACTCACCATTATCAGGATTCATAGAGGCTGCCGAGAGTTCAGAGCACCCTAAAACTAGATATGCCTAGTTAGGAGGGCTCACCTGGTTTAATTTGTACCTAAATATAAATATAGATCCCTTTGAAAACCTGCCTGGCAAGGCATTATCCAACATCTTGTAGAGGGAACCCATCACATCCAGAGGCAGTTCATTCCTCTCTGGGGCAGCTTTAATTGTTTGGAGATTGACATCAGTTGCCTAGTACTGTCCCCTACCTGCCTTAGCATGGATTCTAAAGGGAACTAGACCTGAGTACTACCTCCTGTCAGTATCCTGATGCACTGGGGCCAGCTTTCTCTGATGAGTTTTGAGGAAATAGTAAGTATGATGACTTTGCACAGCTTTGCCTCACTTAAATCCAATACACAAGCAAGTCAAGACATCACCCTCATGATGTCATTGGTCCTCTTCAAAAATGAAGGACAAATGATGAGGGAACTCTGTCCTGAGGCTGCAGGGGCTTTTACCTGTCACCATCATCTAAAACTTCCCCTGATTAACACACTTCAACTTGAGGCTACTGACTTTCTTACTTGCCAAGGCTGCTATGCTGAGAATCCAGAGTCAGAGAGGATATAAGAGATCATTCAGAGCCTAGAATTTTTAGAGCTGAAAGGGATCTTGGTGAACACCTAGTCCAACCACTTAATTTTACACAGGAGGAAACAGGCCGGAGAGGGGTATTGACCTGCCCAAAGGCATACCTGTAATAATTAGTTGTCAGAATTCTACTATTTCCACTATATCTCAGCCAACTCTTCAAAATCCTATTTACACAGGAGTCTTTTCTGTAATGGTGTCAAGTAGGAAAGAACAATAGACTTGACATCAGAAGAAATAGCTTCAAATAACACCTGAAACACTAGCTGTGTAAACCCGGGTAAGTTATTCTTCCATTCTGCACCTCATTTTTCTCGTCTATAATGGGAGTCGGGGTGGGGCTGATTTGGATTCAATGACTGCTAAAGTCCCTAGTATCCTGTAACTCCCCCTTCCCCACAAATGGTCCCCCAGACTTTGCTTGGACACCTCTAGGGATGGGGAACTCATTACCTCATGAGTTGTCCCATTATCTTTTTGGCTAATTCTGGAAGTTGTTACCAACAGTGGGCTGAAATCTGATCTTTCACCCATTGTTTCTAGTTCTACTTTCTTAGATCAAGGAGAACAAGACTTAGGAAGGGATGATGGCTATTTTAAGGACAAAGTGTCCCAACAGTCTTAGTGAAATTTAAGCTTATTAAAATGCTATTGAGCATATTCCACATGACAGCCTTGCAAAGACAGGGATGGCCTAAAAGTCTCCATGAAGTTTTAGGCTTTAACAGATTAAGCCTGAATACCTATTAATGGTGAAAATTTCACAAAGACTCCTGGGATTCCCTGTACTTAAAACAACTATTATGCCATTCCTAAGTTTTCTCTTTTCCAGACTAAACATCTCTACTTTCTTCAAGCAAACTTTGTAAAGGGAGGAAAGTCAGAGGTATAACATGCTCTTTTCAAATTCCCTTTCTCCTTGTCCTGCTTCCTCCTAAGGTATCTTGGTACCCATTCCTGATACCTATTTTGCTCTATTATTTTCCAGTTATTACATGTGCCAAACCACAAGGGTAACATTCCAGGGTTTATTCACAAAGAGAAAGAGACAGGAAACAGTATACCATGGGAGGATTATTAGATGTGCCAATAAGACACAGGTTCCTAACCTTTCCATATGTGTCATGGACCTATGGGGAACTAAAATCAGAATAATGGGGGATTTCATTCGTTTTTGAGGCAATTTGGGTTAAGTGACTTGCCCAGGGTTACACAGCAATTGAGTGTCTGTGGCTGGATTTGAATTCAGGTCCTCCTGACCTCAGTGCTGATACTCTATCCTCTGAACCACCTAGCTGCCCCAGAATAATGTGGTTTTTTTTCATAAAAGTATTTTATTATTTTTCAGTTACATGTAGAGATAGTTTGCAAAATTTGTTTTTATAAAATTTCTAGTTTCAATTTTTTCTCCCCCTCCCCAAGACAGCTAGCAACCCAATATAGCTTATATATGTACAATCACATTAAACATATTTCTGCATTAGTCAGACTGTGCAAGAAGAATCAGAGCAAAAAGGAAAAACCTCAAAAAAGGAAAACAAAAAAAAAATTGAAATAGTATGGTTCAATCTGCATCTAGATTCCATAGTTCTTTTTTTTCTGAATTTGGAGACCATTTTCCATCATGAGTCCTTTGGAACTATCTTGGATTATTGTATTGCTGAGAAGAGTCAAGTCCATCACAGCTGATCAACACACAATGTTGTTGATACTGTGTACAATGTTCTCCTGGTTCTGCTCACTTCACTCAGCATCAGTTCATGTAAATCCTTCCGGGTTTCTCTGAAATCCACCTGCTCATCATTTCTTACAGCACAATAGTATTCCATTACATTCATACACCACAACCAGAATAATGTTTTTAAACAATTAAAGGAAATGTTTATTTTTCATTTAGAGGTAAGAAAATAGGATGTAATTTTTCCCACTCAAATTCACAGCCTCCTCAAATTTATCCAACAACCCCCTTGGGGAAGGGTGCTCTGTGGACCCCAGATTAAGGACCCCTGAGGCAGGTAGGTAATGCAGTGGGATAGAGTGCTGAGTCAGGAATCAAGAAAGCATGGGTTCAGATCTAGCCTCAGGACATTTACTAGCTGTGTGACCTTGAGCCAGTCACTTAACCTCTATTTGCCTCAGTTTCCTCAGCAGTGAAATGAGGATAATAACAGCACCTATCTCCCAGGGTTGCTGTGAGGATAAACCGTGATAATATTTGTAAAGCACTTAGCACAGTGCCTGGCATATAGTGGGTGCTATCTACCTGCCTATTCCTATTCCCTAGCCTCTTCACCTGCTATAAGATAATTCTTTCTCCCCTCATACTAGGATATTCATAACTTCATTTAAATCTTGGGAGGGCTCTACTTTGGAACTTTTCATCAGCACACCAAATACTGTCTTGCCCTGGCAGGAATATGGCATTTGCCAAGACTCTTGAATGTGTGGCAAGCTTTTGCTGACCCTCCCATGCTACTCTCAAAGCTTGCCACCCACTTCTTTTGCCCTGCCAAGGCAAGGCAAGGGCTCTCATTACCTTAAGAAGTAAAACTGATTCAGTGTGACACACATGGATCATCCGCAAGGTCACCTAGCAAGCCCTGTCCTTCCAGGTCCCTTACAAATCTTTTCCTCACCCTGAATACCGCAAGGTCCATGAACACCCAGTGGAGGACTTCTCAACTTTTCCAAGTAGAATTCTGGCTTATGCTCTCTATTCAATGGGATAATCTCTCCAGGATCAGCTCATTAGTCTCTGGGCTTGGAATCCCCTCTGAAGGTACAACTGTTTGCACAAATCACTCTTTTTCTTGCTAATCTTTCACAGCCCATGGAGAAAAAGCTAATGAGATACACAATAACAGAAATGGGATCCAGATACATCTCGACAGGCTGGAAGGATGAGCCAAGGAGAATAAGATGGAATGTACTTTGAGGCTTAATGATTTCCTGGGTAGTAGCCTTCCCTCCATTGATGCAGATCACAATCCCTCTAAGCCCTTAGGAGATGGTTTTATGAGCTGCTACAGCCAAAAATATTCATCCTCTGGCAGCAAGCCCTCTGGTGATGGGGATGTAGAAAGGCTTCCACACCCTTCAAGGCTGGTCCTCGGATGACGAAAGGCCTTGCTGTCATCACTTTGGGAAGTCCAATGTCACCTCCATGCAGAGGTGTGCTTGTAAATGTTTAAAAATCAGCTCTCAAAAAAAAATACAAGAAAAAAAAAACAGCTTTCTGGGGGTAGGAGGTGTATGTAAGATACCCTTTTAGGTTTAATCTGTATTATTTACATATATTTTCTCTATCGCTTTAAATCTAGACAATCAACAACAAAAAATTAAGCCTTGATTTTTAGCATTTGTTGATTTCCAAGGTATAAATAGCCATATTGAATATTTAACAATTGGCTCTTGAGTCAGTTGGCTCCTCCACATTCCTGGCTCTTGACCTTTAGCCAGGTGGTATGGTGGCTAAAGTTCTGGCCTTGGAGTCAGGAAGGCCTGAGTTCAAATCCTGCCTTAGACACTTATTAGCTGTGTGATCCTGTACAAGTCATTTATATTTTCTTAGTTTCAATTCCTTTATCTATAAAATAAAAGTAATAATAGTGCCTACTTCCTAGGGTAGTTGTGAGTATCCCATGAGATAACATATGTAAAGCACTTTGCAGAGCACAATTTTAGTGCTTGGAGCACAGCTAGGTGGTGCAGTGGATAAAGTGTTGAGCCTGGAGGAAGACTCTTTGTGATTTCAAATCTGGCCCCAGATACTAACTGTGTGGCCCTGGACAACTCACTTAAACCCATTTATCTCAGTTTCCTCATTTGTAAAATAAGAAAATTGAACTAATTGGCTCCTAAAGTTCTTTTCAAGAGCTGTTAGGCAGCTTAGTGGATAGAATATTCAGTCATGTCCCTTTGTGAGCCCATTCAGGATTTTCTTGGCAAAGATATTGGGTGGTTTGCCCATTTCCTTCTCCAGCTCATTTTACAGTTGAGGAAATTGAGGCAAACAGGGTCACATGACTTGACCCATTGGCATAGGGGCCTCCTCTTGAGAAGGCATGTCATCAGCTCTTGCTCTACAGAGAGTCCACAAATGGGGCATTTGGAGACGAAATAATTTTTCCACAGCTAAACAGCCAGTGTACATCACAGACAAAATTCAAATGCGAGTCCTCAGGATTCAAGATCAGCTCTCTCTCTCTTCACTATGCTATGTTGCCCTACACATGATAATAGATACTTAATACATGTTTGTTGTATCATCAAATTGTCTCAATGTCAAGTCTCGCATTTGGTCTCAGATATTTATCGATATAAGAAGAAATCAGAGCAGAAATTCCTCAAAAGCAGTGTCTTTAAAAAAAAAACAGCAACAACAGTAACTTGGGGTGTTGTTCATTGAAGAAGTTCAACATGTTCCCCTGCTTGAATTTCTTAGAGCATTGCATTGTAGAATGTCATGGTTGGAAGGAACCTAAGAGATTGTCTAGTCTGCTATCTTCATTTTATAGATAGGGGAAATGAGGCCTGAGTGAGGAAGTGACTTGCCCAAGGTCATACCAGTAGTAATTAGCTAAAGATAATAAGAATTGTACTACTTTGCCTCACAGAGTCATTTGAAGAAAGCTCTAGAGAAAGAGAAATTGTTACTGCTCTGTGACTGCATGATATGGGCTATTCAAACAGACTTGTTGCTTTAGGCCTTCGGAGACTTTGCTGGCAATCAGGGAAGCCACAGGACACTTACAAAGGGAAGCAGAGACCCCTGGGGAGCAATTGAACACTTCTGGGCACTTCAGAGATGTGACCCCCTTGGAGATGTGACCCTTTCTTCCAAGAAGTGGCTTCCTGGAGTGCTTAGTACAGGACCATCCAGAGATGAGCAAAACAGCTGAGACAGAGGAGAAATTAGCCTTTATACATTAACACATATCCCAGTGATAATTTGCTCCTGAGGAAACAGATCGATTCATTTTAGTCATTGAATTCCTCATTAAGAAGAAAATCAAAGTCAGGCATGATGTCCCATATTCCCAACTGGGGGGCTGAGGTTGGCAGATAGCTTGAACTCAGGAGTTCTGAGCTACAGTGAGCTAAAACCTATAGGGCATTCCCATTATGTTCAGCACCAGTATGGTGAGCCCCCAAGAGTGAGGGGTCACCAGGTTGCATAAGGAGAAAAGGAAAAGAAAAAGATAAAAGGAAAGCAAGGCTCCTAGGTTGCTCTTTGGAAAAGAGATGCATGGTTCTGCCCAATGATTCAAGTTGTTCCAAGTACAATAACACCCGTCAGGGTTTTTTTTATTTCACCAATATATCTTTTGAGAGGCCAAGATCATCACCAAATGAAGAAGACTCATCAGAGAGAAACCTTAGGACAATATTGTTCATTTTAGTAAATTATACACCAATGGCTCCTTGTTTTGTTGACGCTGGTACTTTCTACAATAGCTTAGGTTTCTACCCATTCATCTTTTCATCCTCTATGAACTGTGTCCACATCCTTCCATGAGACCTCCCCCAAAGCTCCACTCAATCCACTAGAAAAGTATTCCTTGACCTTTTAACATTGAATGCATACCAGGCCAGAATTTAGGCTCTCTCTCCTTGTTTCTACTACATGAGCTGCTCACTCTCTTCTTCCTATCATATTAGGGTACTGGTTAGAGTTAGGAAGAACTGTGATTGTGACCCTAGTTAAGTCATGTCATTTCTATGAGACTGGTTCTTCAATGGTTTAAAAACAAAAGAAGAGATTGGAGTTAAGGATTTCTAAGGTTCCTTCAAACTTCAAAATCTGTGACCTTCCAACAGTTTATTCCCCCTTTTGCACACCAGTCATCTTTGGTAGTATGTGACAACCAACTTGGGTCATGTACAACTTTGCTTCTTTGGAGGTTTAGGCATTCCATAATGTTGTTTTCAATATATCTTATTGAGTTATTTATATAAGTTCTCTTCCCTTCAATCCTTTAAAACATATATAAGCTACAAGCATCTGTATCATGGCCTTGTTTTAGTTTTTTCTCATCATGGATGCCATCATACAACATGACCAAGAATCTTATGAAATTAATTTTTTCTTTCCTTTGGATATATAATGAGACCAAGTATAACCAATGAACTATTCACTACTCCTCAGACTGGAATGGAGACAACCCAAGACCCAGAGCCTTGCAGTGCCCCAGACCACCCACCTTCCTATCAGCCTTCATCCCCCATCATCTAGGAGAGCAACCTTTATGGAGATTCAACCTGTCAACGGCTTCTGTAGGCACTGATGATCAAAACAACAACTACAAACTAAGAAGCCACGAAAGTTCTCATCATCACCGTCCTTGGCACTGTCAAATGTTTCAACATTAGAAATCAATATGGTTTTATGAATGGAAATTAGATTAAAGAAGGTGCTTTATCACCTATTTAGCTACTGAGTCCTCAAGATCATGAGGCCTTCCATCTGACTTGTAGCTGAAATGTGTGGTCTCCTCTTATTAGAATATGGTATCCCTGAAAACAGAGACTATCTTGCTTTTTCATCAGTATCCCCAAAGCTTAAAGCAGAACTTTGCACATAGTAAGTACTTAACAAATGCCTTTTCATTCACTCACTCATTCACTCTTTTATTCATTCATTTAACTGCAATTCCCATAAGTCTTCTAGTGTCATTTAGAGTGAAAATGCCAGTTCTGTACTGATATGGTTTAAGTCTCCCAGTTCTTCAATTTGATCATGAAACAAGGCTCTCATATGTAAATTAACAATAATTAAATTAGTATTTCTAGATGGTCCAAAATCCTTGTGATTCTTAATACCTTCTCTCTTTTCTTTTTCTTTCTTCCTTCCTTCTTTTCTTCCTTCCTTCCTTTCTTTCTTTCTTTCTTTCTTTCTTTCTTTCTTTCTTTCTTTCTTTCTTTCTTTCTTTCTTTCTTTCTTTCTTTCTTTCTTTCTTTCTTTCTTTCTTTTTTTTGGTGAGGCAATTGGGGTTAAGTGACTTGCCAAAGGTCACACAGCTAGTAAGTGTTAAGTGTCTGAGGTTGGATTTGAACTGAGTTCCTCCTGAATCCAGAGCCAGTACTCTATCCACTGTGTCACCTAGCTGCCCCTTCTCTCTTTTCTAACACTTTTCCACTCTGTGTTGTGGAAAGGGGCATCATGGGATTGAAGGCAATTTTTAAAGTGTGGCTTTGTTTAGTGGGTTGCCAGGGCCAAAGAATTTACCTAGTGATCTACCACCTACTGGTGATGTGACTTTAAACATGTAAATTTTATGAGTCTAGGACAGAAGACGTAGTCAATCACTGAGGCCAGACTAAAAACATCCCAAATGATAGAATGTACCAAAGCTTGTGGTCCACTGATTTATCTTTCAAAACTTTAGGGACACATTAAATTGAGTAGAACTTTTTTGGAAGAAGAAGGAGGAGGAGGAGGAAGAAGAGAAAGAAGAAGAAAAGGAGGAAGAGGAGGAAAAAGAAGAGAAAGAAGAAGAAAAAGAAGAGCAATGGTAATAATAGTTGACATGCCTATGTATTGCCTTTACAAAGAGTTTCTCATTTGATTTCCTCACAACCTGCGAGGTAATAATAAGAGGGACTGCCTTAATTCATGGAAGAGTTGAAAACCTGATTTTCCCTAGGGAGACCATATCCCATGAAGCTCCATCCTAAGAAAAAACACTGTTCCTTTGGCCCAAAGATTCCTCCTTTTGTAATCTAAACCTCATTTATCTCAAACTGACCTTGAAAAGCTCTAGGGGCTGAGACTCTGATCTTTTCAGTCATTGAGCCATTGGGATTACTATATTTAAAGATCTGCTCTGCCCCAGAACTGATTATCCTCCCTCTTTCTGATTCAACCATCCCTGGCTAAGGATCATAACCAGAGTGGGGGTAACTCAGACAGAGCCATTGGGTGAAGGAAGGAAGGAATGAACAAATAACAGATGAACAAATTGTGTTTTTCAGATGCCGGGTGCTCTTTCTATAGTCAGGAAGGAGACATATCAAATGTTCACTTCTTATATCATATCAAAACTGAAGTATATTCCTTCAAAGAGAAGAAATACAAATTCTTAAGTTCATTAACCTGGTCAAAATAAAGTGAAGTGTGAACCTAGAAATTACTTGACAACCCACTAGGGACCTGAATCTCTGTAAACTCTTACGTTCTTTGAGGACATGAGCTAACATTTTTTCTTTATTATTATTATTATTATTTTTTTTTTTTTTAGTGAGGCAGTTGGGGTTAAGTGACTTGCCCAGGGTCACAGAGCTAGTAAGTGTTAAGTGTCTGAGGCCAGATTTGAACTCAGGTCCTCCTGACTCCAGGGCCGGTGCTCTCTCCACTGCGCCACCTAGCTGCCCCCAACATTTTTTCTTAGTATTCCCAGTGCCTCAGACAGGATGGGCACTTCATAAGTGCTTATTGAATTGAGCAAAACTGAAAAGCCCACATGAAGAGAGTGCAGTCAAACCCTTACTCAAGCAGTTCTCCTTGAAAATGAAGAATCAGAGGCTTCTAGTGATTTACTTTTTGGAGGCACAACCACCATTTTAGGTTCTTTGACCCCCTAAAATGATATGGTGCAAATGATAAAATCTTGGCTTGGGTGTTTGACAAGCTGGGTTCAAGTATAGCTCTACCACTCACTATGTGAGCCTGGAGAAGTTTCTCCTTTCTTTGACCTGTTTCCTTAATTGTAAAATGAGATTTTAGACTAAATGACCTCTACAATTCATTCCAGCTTAATGTTTTTCTCCTTGTTCAGATGCATAGAATAATACTATCCATATATTTACAAATGTGGAAGTTTAGTTGGCTGTTGGAACTGGTTATGTTGGCTAGAAATGAATGAAAATGCAGTTGTGACAAAGATAGATGTACAGAATGAACATGAAATATTATTTTTCCTGTTATCTAATTTGATCCTCACATGATAGAACTTTTTTCTTGTTTTTGTTGTTTTTTAGTCATGTCCTTCTCTTTGTGACCCCATTTGAGGTTTACTTGGGAGAGAGTGGAGTGGTTTGCCATTTCCTTGTCCAGGTCATTTTACAGATGAGAAAACTGAGGCAAACAGGTTTAAGTGACTTGCCTGGGGTCACATAGCCAGTAAGTGTTTGTGACTAGATGTTAACTCATGAAGAGGAATCTTTCTGACTCCAGGCTTGGAGTCAGTCACTCCTATGAAGGGTGCTTAAAACATAGAACAGAGAATGTAAGAACTAGAATGGACCTTAGGATATGGAATATTAAAACATAGCCCATAAAATGAGAAAATTGGAATTAGAGATTTTCTAGTTCAACTTCATTTTACAGATGTGGAAACTGAGGCTCAGGGACCTTGAATGACTTGTTCTATGGTAACAGAGCTATTACCATTTTACAAACCAGGAAACTGAGGCCCAAGAGGTTAAGTATGAGTTTTCTGACACATTCTCCTTAACTTTGGAAACCAGTCAGGAGTGCTGGCTTCTAAGACTCTAGTGATTGCAGGCCACTGTCCACATCCCTCTTTCCAAATAACAAAAGATGATTGGGGAACAAAAATGCTATTGTTTCACTGGGAATCAATTAGGCTGGCACTAGCAGGTCCCTAGTGAGCTATCGCTCCTCAATGAGCTATAATTACCTGCTATTTGCCAAAATTACCATTAGAAAAAGAACATTGGACTGATTGAAAACCCTAATTACCCAGGATTAGAAGGTCTAAGGAGACCTTTGTGCTTTTATAAGCCAAACAAGGCTATTAATATAGGTTTAAATCGGACTCAGGCAGAGGGAAAAATTGAAAAGAGATTATACTATAACCTTTTTGTGAAGATTCTGAAGATATGGGAAAGATGGCTTCCATTTTGTTCATAGCTTCTCATAAGGGACCAAGAACAGAAGTGGTAGAGTTGTGGGGTGGGGGGGGGACCCAGTAGCATTGGAAAAAAAGAGTACTTGATTTGGACTCCAAAGACCTGGATTTTCTTCCCATTCTGCCAGATTCCAATTCTGCCACTCACTACCTGTGCGATCCTGGGCAAGTCATTTGCCTCTATGGCCATTAGTTTCTTCCTCTAAAATAAGAGAGTTGACCTTGATTACCTCTAAGTTTTCTTCCAGCTCTAAATCTAGGATCTTCTAGGATCTTAGGATCCCTTCCAGTTCTAATGCCTAGGATAGATGCTAGGAGGAGACATTACATGCAAGTGTTTTGATGGAGTGATGGATTGACTTATAGTTGAAACTGTTCTCTGACTCCCCTTGGGGATCACTATGCTTGGTCCCTTCACTATCTGCCCCAGTAATAAGTACCTTATTCATACTAGAACCCAAGAAGGGTCATGAATAAAAGTATGATGTGGGTGAAGAATAAGACAGGTGGCTTTATGAAGACAACTGTTGATGGATGATAATAATAAAGCAGTGCTCTTGTTCTGGTAATTAAGAAACCACCATCATCTTAGCACATAGGAAATGGACTCAATGGAATAAATGTTCATGATAAATTTTTTTTTATTTTAATTTTTTCCAATTACATGTAGAAACAATTTTAACATGGTTTTTTTTTAATTTTGAGTTCCAGATCCTCTCCCACCCTTTCCTCCCTTCCCCTCCCTAAATTGGCAAGCAACTTGACATGTTATACATGTGTAGCCATGAAAATTTATTTCTGTATTAGCTATGTTGTGAATGAAAGCACAGATTCCCTCCCCAGTAAAAAGAAAAAAAATAAAGTTTTTTAAAAAGTATGCTTCATGGGGCAGCTAGGTGGCACAGTGGATAAAGCACCGGCCCTGGAGTCAGGAGTACCTGAGTTCAAATCCAGCCTCAGACACTTAACACTTACTAGCTGTGTGACCCTGGGCAAGTCACTTAACCCCAATTGCCTCACTAAAAATAAAAAAATTAAACAAACAAAAAAAAGTATGCTTCAACTTGTACTCAGACCCCATTAATTATTTATTTGGAGGTAGATAGCATTTTTCATCATGAGTCCTTCAGAATTGTCTTAGATAATTGTATTGCTGAGTATAGCTAAGTCATTCACAGTTGATCATCATACAATATTGTTGACTGTGTACAATATTCTCTTGGTTCTGCTCACTTCATTTTGCATTAGTTAATGTAAGTTCAGTTTTTTTCTGTATGTATCCTTCTCATCATATTTTTAGTGCAATACTATTCTATCACAATCATATACCAAAACTTATTTAGCTATTCCCCAATTAGTGGGTATCCCCTCAATTCCCAATTATTTGCCACCATATGAAGAGCTGCTTTAAATATTTTTGTACAAGTATGTCATTTTCCCTTTTTTGGTGATATCTTTGGAATATAGTTGGATCACAGTTTTATAGCCCTTTGGGCATAATTCTGAATTGCTCCTCAGAATGGTTAGATTAGTTCACAATTCCATCAGTAATGCATTAGTATCCCAGTTTTCTCACATCCCCTCCAATACTTAACATTTTCCTTTTCTGTCACATTAGCTAATCTGATAGGTGTGAAGTAGTACCTCAGGAGTTATTTTAATTTGTATTTCTCTAATCAGTGGTGAGTTAGGGAACTTTTATTTTCCTTTAATTGTAGATAGCTTTGATTCCTTGATTTGAAAACTACCTGTTCATATCTTTTGACTATTTATTAATTGGGAATGACTTGTGTTTTTATAAATTTTACTGAATTTTCTATATATTTGAGAAATGAGGCCTTTATTAGGAAAAAAAAAATTCCTATGAAATTTCCCCCTGGTTTTCTGCTTTCCTTCTAATCTTAGATACATTTGTTTTATTTGTGCAAACCCTTTTTAATTTAATATAATAAAAATTATCCATTTTATATTCCATAATACTCTCTGGCCCTTCTCCATAGATCTGACAGGTAAACTATTCCATGCTCCCCTGATTTGCTTATGGCATCACTCTATATGTCTAAATCATGTATGCATTTTGACTGTATCTTGGTATATGGTGTGAGATACTGGTCTATATTCAGTTTCAGCCAAACTGTTTTCTAGTTTTCTCAGCAGTTTTTGTCAAATAATGAGTTTTTGCCCCCAAAGCTTAGATCCTTGAGTTTGTCAGAAACTAGATTACTATGATCATTTACTGCTGTGTGTTGTGTATATAAACTATTCCACTTATGTGCCACTCTGTTTCTTAAAAAGTACCAGATTGTTTTGATGATTACCATTTTATAATACAGCTTGAGATATGGTTCAGGGAAGCCACCTTCTTCACATTTTTTATTTCATTAATTTCCTTGATATTCTTGACCTTTTGTTATTCCAAAATAATTTTGTTATGTTTTTTTTCTAGCTCCATAAAATAACTTTTGGTAGTTTGATTGGTCTGGCACTGAATAAGTAAATTAATTTAGGCAGGATTTGCATTTTTTTATTATGTTGGCTCAGCCTACCCATGAGTAGTAAATATTTTTCTGATTGTTAGATCTGACTTTATTTGTGTGAAAGATGTGTTATAATTGTCTTCACATAGTTATGGGTTTGTCTTGGCAGGTAGACTCCTAAGTATTTCCTGATAAGATTTGGAGTGAAAAAATATTTCTAAGCCAGTCAATGATCTTTTATTAAGAACCTATTGTGTGGGCAGCTAGGTGGTGCAGTGGATAGAGCACCGGCCCTGGAGTCAGGAGTACCTGAGTTCAAATCTGGCCTCAGACACTTAACACTTACTAGCTGTGTGACCCTGAGCAAGTAATTTAACCCCAATTGCCTCACTTTAAAAAAAACCCAAAACAAACAAAGAAACAAAAGAGAAGCTATTATGTACCAGGTAATAGGGAGACAAAGAAAAGCAAAAGATGGTCCCTGCCTCAAGGACCTCAGAGTCTATAGGGATACAGAATGAAAACAAGATACACACACACACACACACACACATATATGTATATGTATATATACACATATATAATATTATATATATTATAGAGGTAGTATACATATGTAGTAAATTGGAGATAATCAACAGAGGCAAAGATCTAGCATTAAGGGAGAATAGGAAGGGCTTCCTCTAAAAAGTGGTATTATATCTCTTCAGATTCTCACTTACCCTTCTCTCAATTTCCATTGCCACCTCCCTATTGTCAGCCCTCATTACCACCTGTCAAACTTTTTCAATAGCGTTTTCTCAGATCTTCCCACCTCAACTCTTTCCTTTAATCAAGACCATTGGCCTACCAGACCAATCTTTCTTATGTACTTCATGCCTCTACTCAAAAATTTCAATGGTTCCCTATCACCTACTGAATAAAGTTTTATCTCCCCTGCTTAACATTTGAAGTCTCCTATAAATGTACACCACCTTGTCCTATCCATAAATTCTTGTCTCCAACCCAACTGAACTATTGTCACTCCTTTATTCACCTCCAAGAAATCACTATACTTTCTGACCTCCATATCTTTGCTCATGCTGTTCCCTCTTTCTGGAATATTCTCCTTTCCTCTCTTTTTTTTTCACATTCATCCCTTAAAGTCCAAACCAAGTGCCTCCTCTTCTCTATTCCCTGCTCCCCTTAGTGACCTTTTCTTTCTGACCTCACATAGCAGCTTGCTGAACAATTTTCTAATTCACTTATCATGGAATATTATATTTCATAGTTTTCAGTGCTTATTCATTTTATCTTTCCTAGAATATGAGATATACATGATGATAGGAACTTTGTCATATCTAAGTTTTGAATTTCTCTCAGTGTTCAGTATATAGTAGGATCTGAATAAATATCTAATTTGAATTGAGACATAGGATTATAGATTGAAAGATGAAAGGTACCTCAGAAGTCATCTAGTCTCACCTTCCTCATTGTATAGATGAGGAAACTGAAAAGCAGCTAAGGCTTCACTCAAGGTCACACGAGCTGTATGTGACAGAGCTAAGATTTAAACACAGGACCACTGACCCTAAATCCAGTGATCCTAAAACTCTGTAAGAAGAAGATACTGTGAATCAGTTTGACCTTTAGAAGAAATCACATACTGTCAAAGAACTGGAAGCTAGTAATAGCTCTCCATACCTTGAAAAGCATCATGAAGGTTATTGGATTTTGCTCAGATTTCAGCTACCCCATGTCATATATTAGTCATAGTACTTGAGCAAGTCATTTTCCCTTAATGAACCTCAGTTTCCTCAATTGTAAATTCAAGATTAAAACCATTGCACTCATTACCTCCCTGGGTAATTGTGAGAATCAAATGAGATAATGTATGGACTGGGTTTCACAGATATCAGCTATCATTATGACTATGATTACAGCCTCCTGAGAGTACAAATGAAATAGCATGTTTAGCTCAAAATATGTCTCAATGCCAGATGGACATGGACACACTGGAGGAGTCCAGGGAAGAGAAAAAAGGAAAATGGTTTAAAGGCATGTGTGTATCTGGTGTATATTGTGAGATTTTAATAAACATGAGTCACTTGGCAAAGCTGGCCAAAGGTTGAATGGGTAACCACCCACATGCATCTGAAATATCTCAAATGCCTAGAAGAGGGATGAGTCATTATCACATAAGAAGATGAAGTAATGGGGTGAAATTATGGATGGGAAGAACAGGAATTAATATGAAAAAAATTCTGGCAACAAGAACTACCAGATAAGAATATAGTCTCTTCAATATTTCCAAAGATCTGTGATCTAATCCATATGAGTTGGGCTGTAACACTTCCATCCCACAGTAGTTGCTTGGCCTATAAAATTCACCTGCCAGTAGCTAGCCTTCTAATGAAGAGCCTATTAGGACTAGAAATATGCATATTCCATCACTACACTCAACCTCAAAGACTTCCCAGCTTGTAGGACATGACAGCAGTTGTTGTCGAATGGAATAACTTTCTTTTTTTTTAAATAAAGTCTTTTATTTTTTTCCTGTTACATGTAAAGATAGTTCTCAACTTTTGTTTATACAAGCTTTCCAATTTCAGATTTTTCTCCTTCTCTCCCCTCCCTCCCCCCTCCCCTAGACAGCAGGTAATCTGATATAGGTTATATATATATATATATATATATATATATATATATATATATATATATATATATATAATAACATTAAACATATTTCTGCATTAGTCATGTTATAAGAGAAAAATCAGAGCAATGATGAAAAACCTCAAAATAGAAAAACAACAGCACCAAAAACAAAAGAAATAGTATGGTTCATTCAGTATCTGTACTCCACAGTTCTTTTTTTGTTTGTTTGTTTGGGGATTTGGAGATCCTCTTCTATCATGAGTTCCCTGGAACTCTTCTGTACCATTGCATTGGTGAGAAGAATATAGTCCATCACAGTAGATCAACACACAATGCTGACGACATTGTGCACAATGTTCTTCTGGTTCTGCTCATCTCACTCATCATCAGCCCATGCAAGACCTTCCAGGTTTCTCTGAACTCCTCCTGCTCATCATTTCCTACAGCACAATAGTATTCCATTACATTCATATACCACAACTTGTCCAGCCATTCTCCAATTGATGGGCACCCCCTCAACTTCCAATTCCTTGCTACCACGTAAAGAGCAGCTGTAAATATTTTTGTACATGTGGGTCCTTTTCCCCCTTCCATGATCTCTTTGAGAAAAAGACCCAAAAGTGGTATTGCTGGGTCAAAGGGTATGCACAGCTTTATCGCCCTTTGGGCATAATTCCAAATTGCTCTCCAGAATGGTTGGATCAGTTCACAGCTCCACCAACAATGAATTAGTGTTCCAATTTTCGCACAGCTTCTCCAACATTTATTATCTTCTTTTTTTGTCATTTTAGCCAATCTGATAGGTGTCAGGTGGTACCTCAGAGTTGTTTTAATTTGCATCTCTCTAATCATTAGAGATTTAGAGCATTTTTTCATATGGAAATAGATAGCTTTGGATTCTTCATCAGAAAACTGCCTGTTCATATCCTTTGACCATTTCTCAATTGGGGAATGACTTGGATTCTTATAAATTTGATTTATACTTTAGAGATGAGACCTTTTTCAGAAGCACTGGCCTCAAAAATTGTTTCCCAGCTTTCTGCCTCCCTTCTAATTTTGGATGCATTGCTTCTGTTTGTACAGAAATTTTTTAATTTAATATAATCAAAATCATCCATTTTGCATTTTATAATATACTCTATCTCTTGTTTGGTCATAAACTGTTTTCCTTTCCAAAGATCTGATAGGTAGACTATTCCTTTCTCTCCTAATTTACCTATGGTATCACCTCTTATGTCTAAATCATGTATCTATTTTGACCTTCTTTTAGTATAAGGTGTAAGATGTTGGTCTGTGCCTAATTTCTGCCATACTATCTTCCAGTTTTCCCAGCAGTTTTTGTCAAATACTGAATTCCTATCCCAGAAGCTGGAGTCTTTGGGTTTATCAAACACTACATTACAAGTGTCATTTACTACTGCATTTCCTGAGCCTAGCCTATTCCATTGATCTACCACTCTATTTTTTAGCCAGTACCAGATAGTTTTGATGACTGCCGCTTTATAGTAAAGCTCCAGGTTTGGTACTGCTAACCCACCTTCCTATGAATTTTTTTACATTATTTCCCTGGATATTCTTGATTTTTTGTTTTTCCAGATGAATTTTGTTATTATTTTTTCTAGCTGTATAAAATAATTTTTAGGTAGCCTGATTGGTATGGCACTGAATAAGTAAATTAATTTAGGCAGTATTGTCATTTTTACTATATTAGCTCTGCCTATCCATGAGCAATTGATATCTTTCCAATTATTTAGATCTGATTTGATTTGTGTGAAGAGTGTTTGGTAGTTGTGTTCATAGAGTTCCTGGGTTTGTCTTGGCAAGTAGACTCCCAAGTATTTTATATTCTCTACCGTTACTTTAAATGGAATTTCTCTTTCTATCTCTTGCTGCTGGACTTTGTTGGTCATGTATAGAAATGCTGATGATTTATGTGGATTTATTTTATATCCTCCTGCTTTGCTAAAGTTGTTAATTGTTTCAAGTAATTTTTGAGTTGATTCTCTAGGATTCTTTAAGTATACCATCATATCATCTGCAAAGAGTGATAGTTTTGTTTCCTCCTTGCCTATTCTAATTCCTTTAATTCCTTTCTCTTCTCTGATTGCTAAAGCTAACATTTCTAGGACAATATTAAATAATAGGGGTGATAATGGACATCCCTGTTTCACCCCTGATCTTATTGGGAAGGCCTCTAATTTATCTCTATTGCATATAATACTTGCTGATGGCTTTAGGTAGATACTGTTTATTATTCTAAGGAAAGCTCCACCTATTCCTAAACTCTCTAGTGTTTTTATTAGGAATGGGTGTTATACTTTGTCAAAAGCTTTCTCTGAATCTATTGAGATAATCACATGATTTTGGTTGGTTTTCTTATTGATATGGTTGATTATGTTAATAGTTTTTCTAATGTTGAACTAGCCCTGCATTCCTGTTATAAATCCCACCTGGTCATAGTGTATTATCCTGGTGATCACTTGCTGTAATCTCCTTGCTAATATCTTATTTAAGATTTTAGCATCAATATTCATTAGGGAAATTGGTCTATAATTTTCTTTCTCTGTTTTTGCTTTGCCTGGTTTGGTATCACCACCATATTTGTGTCATAAAACGAATTTGGTAGAGCTCCTTCTTCACCTATTTTTCCAAATAATTTGTATAATATTGGAATTAATTGTTCTTTAAATGTTTGGTAAAATTCACCTGTAAACCCATGTGGCCCTGGGGATTTTTTCTTAGGGAGTTCATTAATGGCTTGTTCAATTTCTTTTTCTAATGTGGGTTTATTTAGGGATTTTATTTCTTCTTCAGTTAACCTGGTTAGTTTGTATTTTTGTAAATATTCATCCATTTCATTTAGATTGTCAAATTTATTGGCATACAGTTGGGCAAAATAATTCCTAATTATTGATTTAATTTCCACTTCATTGGTGGTAACATCACCCTTTTCATTTTTGATACTGGTAATTTGGTTTTCTTCTTTCTTTTTTTAATCAAATTAACCAATATTTTATCTATTTTATTGGTTTTTTCATAAAACCAGCTCTTAGTTTTATTGATTAATTCTATAGTTTTTTTGCTTTCAATCTTATTAATTTCTCCTTTAATTTTCAGGATCTCTAATTTAGTGTCTAATTGGGGAGTTCTAATTTGTTCTTTTTCTAGCTTTTTAAGTTGCATGCCCAATTCATTAATCTCCTCTTTCTCTTTTTTATTCATGTAAGCATTTAGAGCTATAAATTTTCCCCTAAGCACTGCTTTGGCTGCATCCCATAGATTTTGGTATGTTGTCTCATTATTGTCATTCTCTTGGATAAAGTTATTGTTTCTATGATTTCTTGTTTGACCCATTCATTCTTTAGAATGAAATTATTTAGTTTCCAATTGATTTTCAATCTACTTTTCCCTGGCTCTTTCTTACATGTAATTTTTATTGCATCATGATCTGAGAAGGATGTATTTACTATTTCTGCCTTTCTACATTTGACTATGATGTTTTTGTGCCCTAATACATGGTCAATTTTTGAAAATGTGCCATGTACTGCTGAGAAAAAGGTATATTCCTTTCTATCCCCATTCAATTTTCTCCAGAAATCTATCATGTCTAACTTTTCTAGTAATCTATTCACCTCTTTCACTTCTTTCTTATTTATTTTTTGGCTAGATTTATCTAATTCTGAGAGGGGGAGATTCAGATCCCCCACTAGTATAGTATTACTGTCTAATTCCTCTTGTAACTCATTTAACTTCTCCTCTAAGAACTTGGATGCTATACCACTTGGTGCATACATATTTAATATTGATATTACTTCATTATCTATAGTACCTTTAAGTAAGATGCAATTTCCTTCCTTATCTCTTTTTTTTTTTTTTGGTGAGGCAATTGGGGTTAAGTGACTTGCCTAGGATCACACAGCTATTAGGTGTTAAGTGTCTGAGGCTGGATTTGAACTCAGGTACTCCTGACTCCAGGGTCGATGCTCCATCCACTGCACCACCTAGCTGCCCCACCTTATCTCTTTTAATGAGATCTATTTTTGCCTGCACTTTGTCTGAGGTAAGGATTGCCACCCCTGCCTTTTTTACTTTAGCTGAGGCATAATATATTCTGCTCCAGCCTTTTACCTTTACTCTGTGTGTATCTCTCTGCTTCAAATGTGTTTCTTGTAAACAGCATATTGTAGGGTTCTGATTTTTAATCCACTCTGCAATTCGCTTCCGTTTTATAGCAGAGTTCATCCCATTCACATTCACAGTTATTATTACTGACTGTCTATTCCCCTCCATTCTATTTACCCCCTTTGTACTTTTCCCCCCTTCTTTCACCTGATTCCTCCTCACCGATGTTTTACTTCTTACCCCTGCCTCCCTCGATATGCCCTCCCTTTTTATCACCCCCCCTCTTTTCTTTACCCTTTTCTCCCTTGCTTTTGTCCTCCCTTCTATCAGTCCCCCCCTTTCCCTTCCCCTTTTGTTTCCCTAAAGAATGAGTTAAGTTTCTTTATCCCAATGAACGTGTATGTTATTCCCTCTTTGAGTCAAATCTAATGAGAATAGGGTTGAAACAACGTTCCCCTCTCCTTTCTTTCCCTCTATTGTAATAGGTTTTTTTTTCCACCTCTTCATATGATACAATTCATCCCATTCCTCCTCCCCTTTCCTCTCCTCCCCATAGACTCCCTTTTTAACCCCTTAATTCTTTTGTATCGTCACATCAAAGACAATTTATATTTATACCCTCTATATAAAGTCCTTCTCTCTGTCCAAATACATTTACAGTTCTTAAGAGTTATGAGTATTATCTTCCTGTGTAGGGATATAAACAGTTTAACCTAATAGGGTAACCTTCCCCCCCCCCCGCCCTGTTTACTTTTTTAAACTTCTCTTGAGTCTTTATGTTGAGATTGAATTTTCTATTCAGTTCTGGTCTTTTCACCAGGAAAGATTGAAAGTCCCCAATGTCATTAAATGTCCATCTTTTCCCCTGAAAGAAAATGTACATTTTTGCTGGGTAATAGATTCTCGGCTGCAATCCAAGCTCTTTTGCCTTCCGGAATATCATATTCCAAGCCTTGCGGTCCTTTAATGTTGAAGCTGCCAGGTCCTGAGCAATCCTGACTGTGGCTCCATGATATTTAAATTGCTTCTTTCTGGCTGCCTGGAGTATTTTCTCCTTCACCTGATAATTCTGGAATTTGACTACAATATTCCTTGGAGTTTTCCTTTTGGGGTCTCTTTCAGGAGGTGATCGGTGGATTCTTTCAATGATTATTTTATCCTCTGATTCTATGATATCAGGGCAGTTCTCCTTAATAATTTCCCGGAATATGGTGTCTATATTCTTTTTCTGGTCATGGCTTTCAGGCAGTCCAATGATTCTCAAATTGTCTCTCCTCGATCTGTTTTCCAGATCAGTTGTCTTTCCAATGAGGTATTTCACATTTTCTTCTATTTTTTCATTTTTTTGATTCTGCTTGACTGATTCCTGGTGTCTCATGGATTCCTTATCTTCCAACTGTGCCACTTTAATTTTTAAGGCATTGTTTTCTTCAGTGAGATTATGCACCTTTTTTTCCATTTGGCCAAGTGAATTTTTTAAGGCAGTGTTTTCTTCAGTGAGATTATGCACCTTTTTTAACATTTGGCCAAATGAATTTTTTAAGACTTTGTTTTCTTCAGTAAAATTATGTGCTTCCTTTTACAAGCTGCTGATTCTTTTTTCATAGTTTTCTTGTTTTGCTTTCATTTCTCTCCCCATTTTTTCTTCTACCTCTCACAATTGATTTTTAAAATCCTTTTTGAGCTCTTCCAGGAAGGCTTTTTGTTCTTGAGACCAATTCACCTTCCCTCATGAGGCTTCACATGTAGGCAATTTGAGGCTATTGTCCTCATCTGAGTTTGTGTTGGCTTCTTCCCTATTGATACAGAAGCCCTCAATGGAGAGGGCTCTTTTTTGCTTCTTACTCATTATTGCAGCTTATTTATTTATTTTTTAAGTTGAGGTCTGCTCTGGGGGCACCAGGGTCCCTGTTTTGGGCTTCTTGTGCAGGGGTATAGGTGCTGTGTGACCGGGTTTTTACTCTGAGGCCTTTATGGTGTGTGGAGATCCCCCGCCCTGCACTTCCTGTCTGATTGTGCTCGGCCAGCCAGGCACCGGACCCCTGCGTCTGATCCCACTTGACCCGTTCGTGGCCCTCTCTGCCAGTGCAGGTAGGTTTTTCCACTGTCCTTCTTGGCCACCAGATTTTTGAACCAGGTTCCAGGGGTCTCAGTTGTTTGGCTGAGGCCCACAGCTCCTGCTGATTTGCCCCAACCCCCTCGGCGCTGGGCTGCTGCCCTGTGCTAGGCCTCCCTTTTGCCCGAGTCAGACCGACCTTTTCCTGAAGTCTTCTAAATTATCTCTGGTTGGAGGACTGTGTCTCTCTGTCTCTTTGCAGGTTCTGTAGTTTCAGAATCCATCCAGAGGCTTGATTTAATGTTCATTTTGAGGGAACAGAAGGAGAGCTCAGGCAGTTTGCTGCTTCCTCTCCGTCATCTTGGCCTTAACATTCATTTTTAAAGAAAATTTTGAGTTCCATATTTTCTCTCCTCTCTTCCCTCAATGAGAAGGTAAGCAATTTGATAAAGGTTATTCATGTGGGAGAAATTATCAAAAGGTAAAGTTAATACCTATCAGAATCTTCATAATCTTTTGAATCTATGGGATGCCTTCAGATGAGTTTGGAACCCTGTCCATACTCTGTCACATCCCAAGAAGGCAAGGGTGGAGAATGTGATGCTACCTCTCCTCTGGGTCTCTTTAAAACAAAGGGAAATAGAATAACTTGTCACAATAAAGAAGCAGTGGCACTGGGCTTAAATTAGATGGCAAGACCCTTGGCTTCAGAATTGGGAGGTATCTTGGAGATACTCATTTAAAAATGACAAAACTCAGGGCATCTAGATGGCACAGTGGATAAAGCACCAGCCCTGGATTCAAGAGAACCTGAGTTCAAATTTGGCCTCAGACACTTGACATTAGCTGTGTGACCCTGGGCAAGTCACTTAACTCTTATTGCCCCACCAAAAACAAACAAACAAAAAAGATCACATGAATAGTACATATCAGAGGGAAATTTGAACACAGATCCTCTAATGCCAGAACGTGTTTTCTTTACAATGTAACATGAAGACCCTCCAAACTCTAAGATAATATAGTCTTTACCTCAAGACCCATTTTTCAAAATCAATTCCTCATTTTAATTCACTTATAGTCAATAAGCATTTGGTAAGTGCTTACAGTGTATTAAATGCTGTGTTGTTGATAGAAAAATAAAAAAAGAAAATGGCCCCTCACCACCAGAAATTTCCACTTTACTGAGGGATATCAGCATTCACAAAGAAGTGAATCCAGAACACATGCAAAGTAAATAGAGTAATAGGGGAGGGGAAGTACTAACAATTAGGGAAACAAGGAAGTCCTTAGGGGCACTTGGGCCAAGCATTGAATGGAGTTCAGTTTTCCTAAGATTCAGAGGTGAGGAGGAAGAATGTCCCAGGCATAGGGGGAAGCCTATGTAAATACTTGGAAATGGAATGGCATGTATATGGAAAAACAACTCAGTTTAGTTGTGCCATATAGTACAGTAAGGGTGGGGAGAAGAAATATATAATGAATGATAGGTTAGAGCAAAATGGTGAAGCACTTGAGTTTGCTGTCAGATAGTGAAAATGACACACTCAAGACTTGGAAGAAAAGGGTATAGGTATGACCAAGGTTAAATCTATTTTTATGATTATAGAACCTTTCATTTGTATCATCCTTATAGGTTACAAAGACCTTTCTTCTCATTATCTCATTTATTTTGGTTTACTGGAGGATGTTTTAGCATCTTTCTTCAGCCTTCTGGTAAAGAAGACATGAAACACCATCTAAGACAGAATAAAGCAGCAGAGAACAGTTTGTTTTCTCACTTTGTTCCTGTCTGAAACCTTTTTGTCTTGAAAAAGAAAAGAAAGCAAATCATAAACATAGGCAACCTCAGGTATTCCTAGATCCCCTGTCATTGACTGGCTGAGATGTCGATCTGAGAACAACAGACTTGACAAATCAGTCAGCCAAAACATTGGTGAGGAGAGATAAAAGGTGTACTTCTCTCTCCCTGTCTTTGGATATGCCCCAGAAACAATTATTTAATACACACAATTCCTATGCACATTCCTGATGTGTTGAAGGAGACAAAATTTAGGTGTACTTCACACTGTGTGATGTCTAATGCACAGAATTCAAAAGTTCTACAGATCTTTCATCCATCTGGATTCAGTCACTGTACAGGTCTTTACATTGGCCTTTCCATTTTGAAAACCACTAACTGAAAAATACCATTATAAAAAGAAATCCTACCAAACAAAATCAGCCACTTTCTGGGTCCTCTTGTCCTCAAGCTAACCGACAGGGCAATATTTCTAAAGAAGAAAGAGGGATTCAAAATAATGTTAGCTCAATTCTATTAGGTCACTATTTACAGAGAGGCTTTTTTTTCCTTTCAGTTTTTAGAATAGGAATGATGAGTGAGGAAAACACAAGAGACTTTCTAAGGACCTTCTCATTCTGATATTCTATATTCTAAAATTGTCCAGAAAAAAAAAGTGACAAGTCCTGAGTTCTAGGGCTAGCAGTGTTGTTCCAAGGTCCCTTCAAGATCTAACATCTATATTGTATTTTAAAGTCCTTTTCAGTGCTACCTTTCTATGTTCTAAGATCCTTTCCCACTCTTAAATTCTATATTCTACATCTGAAGGTCCCTGGAAGTTCTTACATTCTATATCCTGAGGCCCTTTAAGTCATAATTTTCCATTTATTTTCCTATTCCCAATTTCTACCTGTTTACAAGATGGGGCTACTTCAATTGCTTATCATAATCATTGTTGTTCCCCTATAAACTCACCTCTCCCCTAATGTCTGTATTTATACTAGTGGCCTCCAACATCTCACTTTCCTAAGAACAATATTTCTGAGCCACTGCCTCCTTTTCCCGCTTCTCTCTCACATTCAAATCAGTTGCCACATCCAATTCTAGTTCCATGATGTCTCTTTCCTCTTTGGTCCCCTATCACCATGCTAACTCAGGACTTGTCACTTTTTTTCTGGACAATCTTTAAAGCCTCCTAATGTTCTTTTCTTCCCAATCCATTTTTTGCCACTATCTTAGCAATCCTTTTAATTCAATACCATGATCATATTGCTATTTTGTTTAAAAAAACAAGAACACCCTTCAATAGCTACCATTGATAACCACCAAAAAAAAAAAATTTAAACCCCTTATACTGTCAATTTCCATCTTACTTTTCAGCCTTTTCTTGGGCTATTCACCATCTCATAATTTAAGTATTATGTAAGAACTGATACCAATGGCCTAGTAACACTTTAGGGACCTTGCTTCTCTGTCTCATTGCTTTTTTTCAGTATCTTACCTAAGGATAGCCACCAGGAATTCCCCTTACAAATATTCAGATTCATGGTGCATCAAAACAATGAACAGTTTTATTCTCATGATAAGGAGCACTGAATGTTATTCCTATCCAAGCCCATAGAAAACCAAAAGGCTCCCTCACCCCAGTGCATAACCATTATCTAAATACCCATGCTAGACTCCTGATACATCATGCTAATCCAAAAAGAAAAAAGGACCCAGGGTAGAGCCCTAGGACACACACACACACACACACACACACACACACATGGAGGGGAGTAGAGAGAGAGAAGATGGGACATGAATGATCATCCAGCAAAAGCAGCTGAGAAGAATAAGCAGATAGAGGAATCAAAGAACATTGGAGAGAACATTCTTATGGGGAAAAAAATGCTTTGACAAAGTAAGCACACATTTCTACTGAAACACCCTTTGGTCATACTGGTGACCAGATTGAAGGCACAGAGGCACAGACAAAGCTCTGGTCCATGGCAGGTTTACTAAGGGAATGGGTAGTGGTGGGCAGGGGTGGTGGTGGGGAGGGGGGAATGGAGAAGATATAGCAAAAACTAAAGTTAAAGAAAAGACAACTAGGTGGCATGGTTGATAAGAGTGCTGGGCCTGGAATAAGTATGACTCATCTTCCTGAGTTCAAATGTGACTGTAGATATGTGTGACCCTGGCCAAGTCACTTAACCATGTTTGCTTCAGTTTCTTCATCTGTAAAATGAGCTAGAGAAGGAAATGGCAAACCAATCCAATGGCTTTGCCAAGAAAACCCCAAATGGCTTCACAAAGAGTCATACACAATTGAAAATGACTCAATAAAAAGTCCTAAAATGTCATCTCCAACTAGGGTACACTTTCCCCTTTGCCCCTTAGTTCCTGAAAAGAATAAATTCACCCTTAAAGTAGTGACTACCAGGCATTCACCATATAAATTCACTTTTGGATGTGGCACAGTTGATGGATGAGTCACTCTCTTGCTTGCAGGACCTGGTGTTTCAGTTGGTAGGTCAATTCTTATCAATGAGATGGGTCATGCAGGTTACTCACTGGAGTAGCAGTGCTTCCATACCTGGCTCAGCTGCTGCTACTGCTAGGGGAAGACTATGGTATGGACTCCAGTTGCTGGATCTCTGGTGTCTGTTTTGACCTTTGGAAGCTTACAATGTCATAATATTATCTCTTCCACTTCTAATACACATTCACATAAGATCAAGCAAGAAGAAAAACAACAGAGAAAAAAGAAATATCTATACTATATTTTCAGGATCCCATGGAGAGCAGGTGAGAGAGAGAAGAATATAATGTTTCATCCTCCTACCTTGAAAACCACTGAGCAAAGAGAGCTTTCATCTGTTTGTACCTTCTGTAGTCACACCTAGTCCCATCTTTTCTTTTTTTTTTTTTTTTTAGTGAGGCAATTGGGGTCAAGTGACTTGCCCAGGGTCACACAGCTAGTAAGTGTTAAGTGTCTGAGGCCGGATCTGAACCCAGGCACTCCTGACTCCAAGGCCGGTGCTCTATCCACTGCACCATCCAGCTGCCCCTCACCTAGTCCCATCTTAGGAAACAATTAAAAGGTTTTTCATAAATATACATGGTAAACTGATGGGAAACAGTCATAGAATACCTGCACAAATCCTGAAGTAGGGAAGTAAAAGGTTGCTCCTCCATCTTGAAATTCCAGAAAAAGGCTCACCAAGCCTCCATATAGGTTGGTAGCTGCCTGAGTATATTGTACATACTCCATGGATTGAGCCCTTATTGGCCAATTTCCTCATTATGATACATTTTACAAACATTCTTCAATGCTCATGCCTCATAGTCTTTCTCTCCAACAGCCCCTTTATTTCCCCTGGCCAGCAGAGTTGAGCTGGGACTACAAGGGGAAATGAAAGACAAAAGGACAGACTTCTAAATTCAAATATCCCCAGTGATTCCCAGGATTTCCAAGGCATGATGGGAAACTGATGGGAGACTTCACTCCACTATAGCAGGAGAGCATGAGTGAAGAACACTGGGAAGAAAACTCTTGCTATATCTTCTTAATAAATCAATCTTTGTGAAAGTTAAGTGATGTTAATTGGATAATTAATATTGAAGAGAAAGCAAATGGTCAGATAGGTACTTGGGAGATTATAGAACTAAAAATGTTGGGGAAAACACACCAAATGGGTATTATGGAGGTTCTAGTACAAGAAGTTGTACTACAAGTAGTAGTAGAAATCTTAGTACAAGAAATTATGGAGGTTCTAGTATAAGAAATTACCCCAACATTTCAGGGTTATCCATAGAATTTCAAGGGGGTAGATGTATCAATTTTCCTGTGGGGAACTGAAATGCTAGTCCGAATAGAGTGGAGCAAATGAGCCATAGGTACTACATGTGCTTACAAAGTTTTTTTGGTTGGTTGGTTGGCTGGTTGGCTGGTTGGTTGGTTGGTTGGTTGGTTGGTTGGTTGGTTGGTTGGTTGGTTGGTTGGTTGGTTGGTTGTTTTGCATACGTTTAAAACAGAAAACTAGAAACACATGCAGTGGAAAAACACTGGAAACTTTCTCAGCAAACATGGGAGTAAAGTAAAGGTATGTCTTCTTCTTGGCTATTTTTGACATATTTCTAGAAATATTAGCAATAAGACATGAAAAAAACTTAAAGACAGAAAGATAGAGGTAGCTCTGTGTAGACTGAATACTGGACTTGGAGCCAGGAAGACCTGAATTCAATTTCCTTTCCTCAGACTTACTCGCTGTTTGACTCTGGGCAAATCACTGAACCTCTGCCTGCCTTAGTTTCTTCATCATAATAATAGCAGCCTCCTAGCCTTGTTATGAGTATAAAATGAGAAAATGTTTATAAAGCATTTTGCAAACCTCAGAGTGCTATATAAAGGTGCACTTTTATTATTAGATGGACAAAAAGGAGACAAAACTATCCTACATGCTAATAATGTGATGGTTTGTTTCTCTCCTCTCTACCTATTCATATTTGACTACTTCTTCAGGGTCGAGTCAAAGTCTCCCTCCCTTAACAATACTTCCCTTCCTATTCCAGCTATTAGTGTCCTTTCCTCTGAACTCTTTTAAAACCTACACCATTCATTTGCCATTTAATCATAAAATCATCAGAGAAGCACACAGCTAAGAAGAGCCTTTAAAGGCTTTCTAGTCAGAGGCAATATGATGAACTAAAGAGAGCTCTTAATTTAAAAACAAGAGTATTGGGTTTGAATCCTAATACTGGCACTTATTAGTTGTGTGGCATTTTCCTCTTTAAACCTCAGTTTGAATCTCAGTAAAATGGGGATAATATTCCCTACCCTCCCTTCCTCACCAGATTGTTGAGAGGACCAAATGAGATCTTTGTGATTGTAAAAGACCTCTGAACAGTTCTATGTAAATGTAAAATAGTATTATTATTTTTAAATGATGATGATAAAGGAGGAAATGAGAAATTATGGCTTTAAGTGCATAACCATTCATTCCAATTAGACCATGTTTTCTGTTCTGTGAAGGCTTTGACGCAGATGTGGTATGGATAGTCACTTATTACACTGCCCTCTTGGGAAGGCATTATCCAAATGACTATATGAAGAATCAATTCACAGAAATTCATTTTTGATGTGTGTCTTGGATTCTAATAGATATTCAGAAGGAGACACATAGACCTTAATATGACATTTTCACACTTTACTTTCCTAATAAATCCCCAGAGCTAGAAAGAAAAAAAAATAAAAGAACAAGTTTAGCAATGGAAAAATGCTGCCCACTCCTCTGAATGGATGCTGAGCTTCTTTATCAGTGGAGGTATTTGAACAGAGGTTGAATGGCCCCCTGTCAGGAGGGTGTTGGAGAGAGGATTCCTTCACTGGATAGGAGGCTGGACTGATTGACCTCATATATCCCTTGAAGCTCTGAAGTTCTTTTTTTTTTTAGTTCAGTATTTTAATATTTTCCAGTTACATATGATAGTTTTCAACATTTGTTTTCATAGGATTTTTAGTTCCAAATTTTTCTCCCACCCTTCCTTCCCTCCTTCCTCCCCAAGACAGAAAGCAATCTAATATAGGTTATATATGTACAATCACATTAAACATATTTCTGCATTTGTCATATTGTGAAAAAAGAGTCAGAGCCCAAGGTAGAAACCTCAACAAAGAAGGAAAAAATACCAGCCCAAAAGTAGAAACATTATGGTTCAATCTGCATTCATAAACCACAGTTCTTTTTTCTGGATGTTGAGAACATTTTCTATCATGAAGTTCTTGCTCTGAAGTTCTGTGGTTCAAAAATCCTAAAATTCTAAGACTCTGTGAGTATGATTTAGAGATTCTATGATTCTAATAAAGGATTTGAAGAATTTAAGGGTCTCGAATTCTAAGACTGTAGAATTCTATAACTGAATGTAAAGAATTCTAAGAACTAAACAATCTATGAGCATTTATTTACCTATTATGGGCCAGATAATGTACTAAGCAATGGATATACAAATACAATCTTTTGTTTTGTTTTTGCAGGGCAATGAAGGTTAAGTGACTTGCCCAGGCTCACACAGCTGGTCAAGTGTCTGAATGTCTGGAGGCTGAATTTGAGCTCAAGTCCTCCTGAATCCAGGGCCAGTGATTTATCCACTGTGCCACCTAGATGCCCGAAATACAAAGACAATCTAAGGGTTTAATAGTTGAAGAGACTAAAGGAAGAAGCATAGTACAGTCAAAAACACCTGGAGACAATTCAGATACCAGTTCTGTCATCCATTACTTATGTGATCCTGGGCCTCAGTTTCCTTACGTGTAAAATGAGGTAAATGGATGAGATGACTTCAAAGGACCTTTCCAGGTCTTTCTTTGATCTTAGGAGTTTAAGATTCTAGGATTTCAGATGTCTTGCTCCATAATGTAATTCCTCTCGGTACTCACCAACTGTCAGATGCATCCATCATTTAATCTCTTGGTGTGTCAGATGATGGAGCTGCCAACTGAGGGCTGAGCATTGATGCTCAACCACCGGGAATGGGGCAAGACGATTAATTGTTTATAAAGCACTTAGACACTTTCAGGCGACAAGAGCCATGTCAATTGCAAATATTATTTTATTATCATTCCTTTGAGACTGAGACTGAGGCAAGTGGTTTGAAAACCGGACTAGAAGCCAATAACTGGGACTTCTAACCATAATTCCAATGCCCATTCCCTCTGAGACCACAGGAAAGTCATTTAACTCCATTCTCTCCCTTTGCTTCCAGGATTTGCTAGTAGTGGATAAAGCAGGGAGTATAGACTTCCCCTGCTGCCTATTCAGTCACTGAAAGCCTTGAGGGTTAATTGATTTAACCATATAGTATCTGCTTACACACTGGGGAAATGTGAATACCTGTTCTTCCATATCTCAATATTTCAAATTGGGAAAGAATCTCAAAGTGCATCTAATACAGCCTGTCTAGGAATCTTCTCTGCAACACGACAAACAAGTGGATGCCCAGGTTCCACTTGAAGACCCATGTGTTTTAAATATTATTACTCCCATTAGTATGGAAGCACCTAGGTTGGGTGTGGTGCAATCCCTGCTCTTGGGGGAGAATGAAGCTGGTGGAACAATTGAGCTTGAGAATTCTGAGTTGCAGTAGAGCTAAGGATGATTGGTTATCTGCACAAAGAGGGGCCAAGAGACTACCTAGGGAGGGACAGATGGACTCAAAAAAGAACCAGAGAAGGTCAAAGCTTCTTTGCTAATGAGATCAGACCCACAAGTGGCCACTGCATTTCTGAACTAAGTGAAATAGGAGACTCAGTCTTTAAAAGAAACAAAACACTGTAAGCTCCTTGAGGACAGGAACAATTTTGACCTTAACACAATGCTTGACACATAGTGAGTGCTCTAAAATTCTTATCTATTGCTTAATTTAAGTCATGTGGGGTTTTAGTGACAACCGCTTCCATTTTAAAATGCTCCCAAACTCAATCCAAGTAAGCTCTTTGTCAAATGGGGAAAGCCTTTATTAAAACATAGAATCATAGGGGTGGCTAGGTGGTACAGTGGATAAAGCACCAGCCCTGGATTCAGGAGTACCTGAGTTTAAATCCGGCCTCAGATATTTGACACCTACTAGCTGTGTGACCCTGGGCAAGTCACTTAACCCCCATTGTCTTACAAAAAATACCAACAACAACCATAGAATCATAAACCAGTTATCCCTTCTATAGCACAACTTTCCCCATCTCAGTTTTGATACATTGCAGGTTGGCATATAAGAAATGAAATGGGAATTTTGGAGGAGTTTTATGGAAGGTGCAAATGAGAAGCAAAGGCTAGTAGACAGCACAGAACCTATGGCCAAATACTTAACCCAAATTTTACAATAAGGTACTGTAAACACCACATAAAAGAAAAAGAAAAAAAAATTCAGATTTCTTCTCTAGTATGAAGGGAGGACCACAAATTTTACATAGATTTTCCAAATCTTCAGGGTTTCATGCCTCTCACCCATGTGACGTGGAAGGGATAACTATCTCAGAAGTGGAAAGGACCTCAGAGGTCATGGTATCATGGATTAAGAGATGCAAGGTACCTTCATGTGTATGTGCCTGTGTGTATATCCTTGCATATCTGTGTACACATATATCAATACAGGTATATATACAGATGTATTATATTGTATACTTCTATTTTATATATTATATACATGTGTAAATGTTTATATATCATATATGTGTTCCTATGCATGTGCATGGTCATTTGTTTACATGCATCCACACATTACTGAAAAATGAAGAGAAGAAACACAGCATGCAGACAAGAGGACTAGAATTGTAAAAGATTAATTGTTATTTGAGGTTTTTATGCCTCAGCACGCACTGGCCTGGGGCTCCACAAACCGCACGGTATTCCACCCACTGGTTGTAGCCGTTGCCAGGACTCTGGCACCTCACGTCATCACCACTCGCCGATGCCTACATGGGCCTGGCAAAATTATAATGATTGGAAGCCTAGTGAGGACATTCATGTGACTATCAGAGCAGCCATCCCATTGGCTGGGTCTGTGAGGGGTGTTTCTAGGTTTGGGGGAGGAGAATTGGGCATTAGAGGTGGAAGCTGGGACAGGCGGTCTGCTGCATATTTTCAGCTGATTCCTGGGCGGTGGTATTTTTTCAGGTATTATAATTTCCCTTTCCCCATTTTATTTCCTTTCACTTGATCCTACTGGTCCTGTGTGTGTGTGTGTGTGTGTGTGTGTGTGTGTGTGTGTGTGTGTGTGTGTGTGTGTGTGTGTGTTTTAAGTTAGTTCTTGTTAAAATAAATCTTGTTCTGTTTTTAGGGAGGCTGCCGGTCTCCTTCCTTGCCCCAATATTGCGGCGAGCCTCTTAGCTAGCACTCCCCAATTAAAAACTGGTCCCCACAGAATGGAATTCCGGACCCTACCATTTACAAGCTACATGACCTTGGACCTCTTTTTCTTTCACTATTAAATGAGGAGATTGAATCAAATGGCTTATAAATTTGGTATTCTATGTTCTAAGGTTCTATCCAGCTCTAACATTCTACGTTCTAAGGTCTTTTTCATTTCTAATATTCTACATTCTATGTTCAAAAAAATCAGTGTACAGGACAGAAGACCAGTTGTAATTGGAGCAAGGAAAGCTGGGTTCAGGTCCCAGTTCTGATATTTTCTATTCCCAGCTTACACAAGTCACCACTTCTCTGAGCCGTATTTTCCCCATCTACAAACTAGAGATAATAATTATTAGACTATTTATCTCTCAGGGTTGTTGAATTTAAAGCATATATAAATTAAGCTATTGTTATTTCTCTATGTTAAATATACATGTATTAGAAAAAGAAAAACTCCAGAGAAATGAAGGAGAGAATCAGGATTGACTTTCCCATCTTCTCTCTTTCTCTTATGTCTTTTTTCAGCCTGACCCTCTAGGGACAAAAAGCACTTTGTGACTATTTCCCTGGCACTGAGTCATGACTTACTCCCATCCCCCTTTCCTTCTTCCTTTGATCCTTCAAATCCCAAGAGTAAAAACACTTTCTCAGGGTCTATGGGGAGTCAATTCATGGCCAATTTCCTCATCCTTTCCTCTTTGGAATCTCAAGAAAGGGGCTATGCAGGCTCAGACCCTCTCACTTAGAACTGGAAAAATGAATCAGGGACAAGACCAAGAGCCATTCCCCAATGATAAAAAAAACAACAACAAAGGATATAAAGTTTTCAAAACAACGATTGCAAATCATCAACAATCACACCAAAGATCGTGCTAAATTACCAATAAGTAGAGAAATGCAAATATAAAAGGCACAGGTTTAACTTCACACCCAGCAAACTGGAAAAGATGACAAAAATCAAAATAGTCAATCAGCCAATAAACATTTATTAAGTGCCTGCTGTGTACTAGACACTGTGCTAAACACTGGGCACGCAAAGAAAGACAAGAACAGTCGCTGTCCTCAGAGAGCTTACATTCTAATAAAGGACGATGACATGCAAATAACTGCATATGAAAAATCTACATACAGTTTTGAAGGAGCAGAGGATGGGCAGGCAAACTAATACATTGGTCCCTGAGTGGGTAGATATATCTCAGGGAATGAGTAAGATAATGCCCATAGAAATGAGAAAAGTACAATTACTTCTGTCACTTGCTTTTCCCCTGATGCACCCAGGGCAGACTCTGGTGGGAGGTCAGTCATGCAGGCCCCTCCCAGACCAACAGGTATTCAGTCATTCTTTCCACTGCTTTGGAGGAAAACATTGTACAGAATAAAAGAGCTATTGTAAGGAAGATCAACTGTGAAAGACTTGGCTACTCTGATGAAGACAATCATGCAAGAAAATTCCAAATTATTCAATGAAGAAAAATACTATCCACCTCCAGAAAGAGAACTATGAACTATAAGTGCAGATTGAAACAACTTTTTTTCACTTTATTTTTTTTTTGCTTTGTTTTTGCAACATAGCAAATATGGAAATATGTTTTTCATGACTTAGCATATAAAACTGATATATTACTTGCCTTCTCAATGTGTAAGGGAGGGCCTGGGGGAGGGAGAGAATTTGGAATTCAAAATTTTTTTTAATGAATATTAAAACACAGTATGTGGATAGAGCACCGGCCCTGGAGTCAGGAGTACCTGAGTTCAAATCCGGCCTCAGACACGTAACACTTACTAGCTGTGTGACCCTGGGCAAGTCACTTAACCCCAATTGCCTCACTAAAAAAAAAAAAACCCACCAACAACAACAAAAAATAAATACAGTATGGGGGCAGCTAGGTGGTGCAATGGATAGAGCATCAGCCCTGGAGTGGGGGGACCTGAGGACAAATCCAACCTCAGACACTTAACACTTACCAGCTGTGTGACCCTGGGCAAGTCACTTAACCCCAATTGCCTTACCAAAAAAAAAAAGTATGTATAGTATAATGTTAAACTATAAAGTTATAAAGTTAAAATAGTTATATATATATATGTATAGTTACATACAGTATACATTTTTATATGTATATATGTTTATATATATATATGTATTAAAGTATACATTTTTATATGTATATATGTGTGCGTGTAAGTAGAATATATAAGAAACATCTGTTTTAGAGCTGGGGGGAGGCTGGGAAGGCCTAGAGAGACCTCAATCTGCCCAAGCTCACACAGGGAATAAGTAGTAAGTCTAATATTAGAACTCAATTACTCTGATTCTTTCATAAACCCAGGTCTCTTGATTCTCAGTCCAGAGTTTTTACAGACAAGACTGGCTGAGCAATAAGGAACCCTCCATGGACAAAAGGCCTTACTTCTTGCAAGGTAAGCAGAGGCAGCATGTCTGGTTCTGGAGAAAGGGAGGGGAGAAGACCAATGACTAGACAGAGTAGCTTCCCCTCCCTGGCTGGGCATAGCTGAAGCTCAGCTGTGTGTAAGAAACTGAGCTAAGTCCTTCATTCACTGACTCTTTAGCTAAATGTGGAATAAAGACAACAAATCACAATTAAGAATTACACACCCATCCAATCACAAACCCTTTGAATGAGACTTTAGAGGTCATTTAGTCCAGCTTCTTGTTTCCTTGGAGTGTTAATAGGTCAAGTTCTAAAATGGTTTTTTTTAATCTTCTTCTAAGTAGAAGGTTTGTGTTGCATGCTAGTTTGAATTGAAAGAACTTGGTTTATACATTCATAAAGATTCATTTCTTGGGTAGAACCAAAATCAAATCCAACAAAGGCCCTGAGAGGCTAGGCTCTAAAGAGCCAAGATTAAGAATCAGTATCTATCTTCCCTCAAGCGGTTTGGCATCTGATAAAGACAAATGCTCTGGGCTCTCCCAAAAAGTTAAAAGGTATAAATGGGCAAAGGATGTAAATAAGCAGTTTTCTAAGGAAAAAATTCAAGCTATCAACAACTGTATAAAAATGCTCTGAATCAATAATAAAAACTTTCATAGAGAAATGAAAACTAAAGAAACTCACAGGTTGCATCTCACATCTATCAAATTGGTAGATATCTTTGCCGGTAAAAAGAATCCCTATTTACCAATAAAAATATCTTTGCAGCCACAACAAAAAAATGAAATTGGAAAATGATGGAGGCACTTTAGAAAAAACAACAATTAATAAATACACTATTTATGAAGTGGGGAATTGGTCCAGTCATTTTGGAAAACAAGTTGGGAATACACATAAAAATCACTCAACTACATCTGCCCTTTGACCCAGTGATACCAGTACTAAACCTATGTCTTTCCTAGATAAAGAAAAGTACCCATATGTACAAAAAATATTTATAGCAGCTCTTTTTGTAATTCCAAAGAACCAAAAACAAAAGGAAGTGTCCATCAATTGGAGAATGTCTGAATAAATTATAATGAAGGAATATGATGGAATATTACTGCACTATTAGAAATCAAAAGGGGCAGCTAGGTGGCACAGTGGACAGAGCACTGGCCCTGGAGTCAGGAGGACCTAAGTTCAAATCTGGCCTCAGACATTTAATCCTTACTAGCTGTGTGATCCTAAGCAAGTCGTTTAACCCCAATTGCCTCACCAAAAAAAAAATAAATAAATCATAAAAGAGATAGTTTCAGAGAAACCTGGAAAGAATTGTATGAACTGATGTAGAGCAAAGTGAACAGAACCAGTAGAATAATCCATACAGCAACACAGTAAAGACAAACAACTTTGAAAGACTTAAGAACTATGATCTGTGTCATGACCAACCATGATTCCAGAAGACCAATGGTAAAACATGCTATCCACCACTGATGTATGGAATGGACTCCAGATGCAGAATAAGACACACATATTTGGACATGGCCAATGTAGTGTAACAATTGGAATGACGCCACCTGCTGGAGACTTACTGTAGAAGAGTTCCACCCATGAAGCGAAGGTCTTTGAGGGCAACACCCCAGGAGTCTTTTCCTTGGCGTCGGGAAATGACGCGGGCTAGTGGGAGGAGGAAGGGACTGGCGCTCGGTCTCACTCTTTTTTTCCTAAGGACGCTGGTGGAGAGGGGAGCTAGAAATGCGCTCTCCCTTTAATAGGTAGGAATCTAGGCCTTTCTCTCTCTCTTTACCAAATTCTTATTCTCCTTAATAAATACTTAAAAGCCTAGCTCTTGCTAAAGCTTATAATTTATTGGCAACCACTCATTAGGTATTTTAGACAGACTAGTTAGAATTTTAGCCCTTAACAGTAGTAATATGATTTACTTGACTATGCATATTTTTAGGAGTTTTCTTTTTTTGTGTCATCTTTCTTTTTCTGTTAATATGGGAAAGTTGGAGGGAGACAAAATAAATGCAAGTTAATTGAAAAAAACTAAAGATAAAAAGCAGTGGACTCAAATTATGGAGACCTTGTCTCTGGTTCTGATTCTGACATAAGCTATGTAATCTTAGACAAATCATTTTCCTTGCCTAAGCCTCAGTTTGCTCATCTTTCAAATGATATGATACTACCTTCCTTGTCTGTAAGACAAAGGTATTGTTTATAGTCATGTATAAGGAAAACCTTTTTTAAAGAATTAAATACCCCAGAGATGACTTACTACATGGAAAATACCTGTATCTTTTTCAACAAGAATTGGTACCACAAGGTCAACTGATTTCATCATACCCTGTTCAAATTCACTTCTAAAGTTATTGCTATCTGCTTCCTTTATACCATCACCTAATCTTTGTCGTTACTTTAACACTTGTCAAACTCATACATATCTACTATCTCATTAATTCTCACCACAGCCTTATGAAGGCAATAATAATAATGACAACGATGATAAAACCATGACACTTCAGGTCTTATAAAGTTTAAAAGGTTATAAAACACTTTTCTTATAACAGTTCTCCGAGGAAGCTATTCTAAATCTGGGTTCCATAAACTTTTTTTTAAATGATAACCACATTTCCTATGTAATTGGTTTCCTCTATAGGGAAAATCCAATAATTTATTCATTTAAAACCATTATTCATAGAAGTAGTGCCAAGGCTTCCCCAAGACTGCCAAAGGAGTCCATGACACAGAAACATTTAGGAATCCTTGCTCCAAAGTAATTAATAGACATATTATCTTCTCTTTTTTATAGATGAAGATACTAAGGCTGAGTGTTGGTATCAAAAGCTCAGGAGACAGATCAAAGATCAGCTCACACCTCAAGAAATCATCTTGGGTCTTCTCATTCTTAGCATTACTGCTGGAATAGAATGCAGAATGAAAGTTAGATCCTTAAAATTCGGATTACTAGAACACAGCACAGAGAATATCACAGCTGAGAGGGAGCCTTGATGATATTAGAGCTTTTCATTGTTCATTTGTTTTAATCACGTCTGACTCTTCGAGACCCCACTTGGAGTTTTATTGACAAAGATACTAGAGAAGTTTGCCATTTCCTTCTCCAATTCATTTTGCTGAGGCAAACAGGGTTAAGTGACTTTCCTAGAGTCACACAGCTAGTAAATGTCCAAGGTCAGATTTGAACTCAGGAAGATCTGTTTTCCTGACTTGGGGCATGGCACTATATCCTCTGTGTCCCATATTAGTGCTAGAAGGGCTATTTAGAACAGATTATGTTAGAACTAGAAGGCATCATCTGATCCAACCTCTTCATTTAACACAGGAAATTGAGGCCCCAAAAGAAGTAATGTACCTAAAAAGGTTGCTCAGGGAGCCAGGGCCAAAGCCAGACATTGAATCCCAAGCTCCCGTATCCCAACCTCAAGTACATCTAACCATACCACATTCTCCTGTCAAGAGGACAACTGTCCCCTGAGATCTATTTTGTGCTTCAGTCACTATCATACAGTCAAACCATCCTGCCCTGACCTGAACAAGAGTAACATCTGCTTCCCCCACCCCCCTCCACCTCCGCCATAGGGAAAGAGAAAAAAAAAAAGCCACAGGCTCCAGTGAAAATTCTTATGCCGAAACCAATGAATTGTCTGAGCCTGATGTGTGTCACTAAAGCATCGTGACCTGGGCGGATTTCCTCCCCCATGAGCAGACAGATTTGGGCTGACAGCTGCAAGTGAGCTGGGGCTCCCCCTTAGAACCCAAGCTTCATGCTGAGTAATGATAATGAGGCCAGAAGGGGAATTGATTCTGGCAGACAAACACCTCACCCCAGCCTTTCACTGTGTTGTCAAACATGATGAGCCTCCCGGAGCCCCTATCCAGAGAGCCTCCCTATTTTATTTAATGAAATGTAGATCCTATAATTGCCCTCATTTAGCATCTCCTTTTAGCCAGTCCTTGTGCCCTGCTGTAAAGGGAAAGCTGTGGACAACCTTCCATCAACAGCCTGGGTGAGTGTAATAGAAACAGGCCACTCTGATGCATCTTGCCTCTCAAACTGAGTGAATACTCCACTGAGAGCACCTTAGAGAGAAAAAGAATTGTAGTCATAATTGTCATTGTCATCATTGCCTCCATCATCAGCATCACCACCATCACCATCACCACCATCGTCGTGATAAAAATTTGCTTTGAAATCCAACCATTCCTTTTTCTTTTTTTTTTATGAGATATTTTATTTTTTCCGTTACATGTAAAGATAGTTCTCAACTTTTGTTTATACATGCTTTACAATTTCAGATTTTTCTCCCTCCCTCCCCTCCCTCCCCCCCTCCCCTAGACAGCAGGTAATCTGATATAGGTTATATCTATATATATATATACATATACATATAGATATATATATACACACACATATATATACACATAATAACATTAATCCTATTTCTGCATTAATCCTGTTACAAGAGAAAGAATCAGAGCAGTGATGCAAAACCTCAAAATAGAAAAAAAAAACAACAGCACCCAAAACAAAAGAAATAATATGGTTCAATCAGCATCTATACTCCACAGTTCTTTCTTTCTTTTTTTTTCTTGGATTTGGAGATCCTCTTCTATCATGAGTTCCCTGGAACTCTTCTGTACCATTGCATTGGTGAGAAGAATATAGTCCATCACAGTAGGTCAACACTCAATGTTGATGATACTGTGTACAATGTTCTTCTGGTTCTGCTCATCTCACTCATCATCAGTTCATGTAAGACCCTCCAGGTTTCTCTGAACTCTTCCTGCTCATCATTTCTTACAGCACAATAGTATTCCATTGTATTCATATACCACAACTTGTCCAGCCATTCCCCAATTGATGGGCACCCCCTCAACTTCCAATTCCTTGCTACCACGTAAAGAGCAGCTATAAATATTTTTGTACATGTGGGTCCCTTTCCCCCTTCCATGATTTCTTTGGGCAAAAGACCTAAAAGTGGGATTGCTGGGTCAAAGGGTATGCCCAGCTTTATCGCCCTTTGGGCATAATTCCAAATTGCTCTCCAGAATGGTTGGATCAGCTCACAGCTCCACCAACAATGCATTAGTGTTCCAATTTTCCCACAGCCTCTCCAACATTTATTATCTTCCTTTTTTGTCATTTTAGCCAATCTGATAGGTGTCAGGTGGTACCTCAGAGTTGTTTTAATTTGCATCTCTCTAATCATTAGAGATTTAGAGCATTTTTTCATATGGGAATAGATAGCTTTGGTTTCTTCATCAGAAAACTGCCTGTTCATATCCTTTGACCATTTCTCAATTGGGGAATGACTTGGATTCTTATAAATTTGATTTAATTCCCTATATATTTTAGAGATGAGGCCTTTATCAGAAGCACTGGCCTCAAAAATTGTTTCCCAGCTTTCTGCCTCCCTTCTAATTTTGGATGCATTGCTTCTGTTTGTACAAAAATTTTTTAATTTAATATAATCAAAATCATCCACTTTGCTTTTTATAATATACTCTATCTCATGTTTGGTCAAAAACTGTTCTCCTTTCCAAAGATCTGATAGGTATACTATTCCTTTCTCTCCTAATTTACCTATGGTATCACCTCTTATGTCTAAATCATGTATCTATTTTGACCTTCTTTTAGTATAAGGTGTAAGATGTTGGTCTGTGCCTAATTTCTGCCATACTATCTTCCAGTTTTCCCAGCAGTTTTTGTCAAATACTGAGTTCCTATCCCAGAAGCTGGAGTCTTTGGGTTTATCAAACACTACATTACTAGTGTCATTTACTACTGCATTTCCTGAGCCTAGCCTATTCCATTGATCTACCACTCTACTTTTTAGCCAGTACCAGATAGTTTTGATGACTGCCGCTTTATAGTAAAGCTCCAGGTTTGGTACCGCTAACCCACCTTCCTGTGAATTTTTTTTCATTATTTCCCTGGATATTCTTGATTTTTTGTTTTTCCAGATGAATTTTGTTATTATTTTTTCTAGCTGTATAAAATAATTTTTAGGTAGCCTGATTGGTATGGCACTGAATAAGTAAATTAATTTAGGCAGTATTGTCATTTTTACTATATTAGCTCTGCCTATCCATGAGCAATTGATATCTTTCCAATTATTTAGATCTGATTTGATTTGTGTGAAGAGTGTTTGGTAGTTGTGTTCATAGAGTTCCTGGGTTTGTCTTGGCAAGTAGACTCCCAAGTATTTTATATTCTCTACCGTTACTTTAAATGGAATTTCTCTTTCTATCTCTTGCTGCTGGACTTTGTTGGTCATGTATAGAAATGCTGATGATTTATGTGGATTTATTTTATATCCTCCTGCTTTGCTAAAGTTGTTAATTGTTTCAAGTAATTTTTGACTTGATTCTCGAGGATTCCTTAAGTATACCATCATATCATCTGCAAAGAGTGATAGTTTTGTTTCCTCCTTGCCTATTCTAATTCCTTTAATTCCTTTCTCTTCTCTGATTGCTAAAGCTAACATTTCTAGGACAATATTAAATAATAGGGGTGATAATGGACATCCCTGTTTCACCCCTGATCTTATTGGGAAGGCTTCTAATTTATCTCCATTGCATATAATACTTGCTGATGGCTTTAGGTAGATACTGTTTATTATTCTAAGGAAAGCTCCCCCTATTCCTAAACTCTCTAGTGTTTTTATTAGGAATGGGTGCTGTACTTTGTCAAAAGCTTTCTCTGCATCTATTGAGATAATCATATGATTTTGGTCCTTTTTCTATTAACTTGAAAACTCTACTTTAGTCATTATATTGTTAGATAATTCTCAAAGCTATTCAATAAATCTAAACTCATAGAATTCTTAAAATTCTTAGAAGCTTGGAGTTCTTGTAGTATTAGAATCCAAAAGTATTTCTGAAGTTGTCTAAGCCAACATCCTATCCAATGCAAAAGTCCTCTCTACACCAACACCGCGAGTCTCCCCTTGTGTCTCCATTGAAGGTAAATTCATTATCTCACAAGATAGCCTGTTCCACTTTGGGACAGTTGTCACTATGGGGAGTTACTACCAAAATTTGCCTCCATGGCAAATGCCTTGTGTTTGTCCTAATTCTACTAAGCAGGGTGTCTTTTCCCTTGAAAAGTTGTGTGGAAAAAGTACGGGACCTCAGAGTCATATGTCTTGGATTCCAATCCAAGCTCTGTCATACACTGGTTGTAATCTGATGTTATATTACATTCACATATTGCCTTTTTCTGCATATAATGGGAACTATTTTATTGAGAAGTATTCCTTATTTTAGGGGTTATAATGTTATGGAAAGAACATTGGACCAGGAGGTAGGGATAAGGATTTAAGTTTAGACTCTGCAAATAACTAGTGTTGTGCCTTTGTTAATAACTTTCATTGGATTTCAATCTTTTCATCTGCAAAATGAGACCAACTATCCAACTAGTATGGAAAGCAATTTAAAACTAGGCCTTTTGACTCAAGGAGTCCAGTACTTTGACCACTACTTGTCCATATCCTAAAAAGATCACAGAAAGGAAAGGTACCCAAATGCATACGAATGTTAATAGCACTTCTTTCCATTAAAGAAAAGAACTAGAAGCAAAGAGGACACTCATTCACTGGGGAACAGCTGAACAAGTTGTGGTATATGGATGTAATGGAATGCTATTGCACTGTAAGAAATGACAAAAAGTTAGGTTTCAGAGAAACCCAGAAAGACTTACATGACATAATTCAGGGTAAAGTGAGCAGAACCAGGAGAGCAATAACAAGATTGTAGAAAAAAATAGTTTTGAAAAACTTAAGAACAGCATTCAATGAAATGACCACACACAATTCTTGGGGGGGCAATGATGAATATGCTACCCATATCCCAACAGACAGTTGTTAGGCACAGAATGAAATACATGTTTTCAGACTCCATCAATGTGGGAATTTGCTTTGTGTCACTCAAAAATATGACTTCGTTACAAAAGGTTTTTGTTGTTGTTGTTGTTGTTGTTGTTGTTTCTGTAGTGGGGGAAGGCATAAGAAGCATCTAGGAGGGAGAAAGTGTATGAGAATAGGATTGCCAAAAGAGAAAGTTCATCAATCCATTTTTTCCAAATAAAATACACTGAAGAGAACAGAAAGAAGGCCAGAAAAAAAGCCAGAAATCTTTGAAAATTACATATTAAATATATTATATACTTTGAGAAAAAACAAGTTTATGCAATAGTCATAAGGTTTTTTTTTGTAAAAATCCTTCTCCCTGTTCTATTATGTGTATGAAAATTCTCATTTTGTTGTCATGTTTATTAAGCAGAAAAATCAAAAAATTAGAATGACTAAAATTGCAATGGTAGATTTCCATGGCTTCTCCAATTCTAACTAAGATCCCTTTCAGTCTTGATATTCTACATTCTAAGGTGCCTTCTATCCTTAATATTGTGTGTTTGAAGGTCCCTTCTTGCCTTAACATTCTCTGTCTCAGAAATAGTCTAGCTTCCGGAGCCTATGTTCTAATATCCCCCCTCCCCCAAGGTAACATTGCATATTCTATGTTCTAAGATCCCTTCCAGTGTTAACTGTCAATGTTCTAAGGCTTTTTCTAGCTCTAATATTTCTAATTTCAAAGGATTCTTCTAGCTCTGACATTCTCTTTTTTATATATTCGGTGGACCTTTCTATCTCTGACATTCTATGTCTCTGATATTCTATGTTTCGTGTGTTCCCAGATTTTTGATTCTATGCAAAATTCTTCATATTCCTCAGAAGGCTGATTTTTAAAAATCAGCTTTTCAAATGGGATTGCACTAATTTCCCATGTGAAAAAAATGAGTGGTATTTAAGTCCAGGGTAATGTGCTTCAAAATCTGTATTCCCTATTATATGGTCCTGCTTTTTTGGGTGCCAAAGGCACAGCCCAGGGGTTATTATCCCCTGCTTAATGTATGTCAGGCTGTGTTTGACACACTCCATCAACCTGGAGCAGGAGCTCATCCTGTGACCTTAGTTGAGAGAGAAAGAAGGGTCCAATTCAATTGGAACAAAGGAATTAAGATGACTTTTCTTATGGGAGATGCCATACCTTCCGTACACTCTCCTGAGCACTGTTCCTAAGAATAAAATACAACAAGGATCTCTGAAAGGTCGATCCTTGGAATGAGGCTATTAGAAACAACATAATCAAGTTGTAGAGAAAGAAAACATTGGTAAGGTCGGATAATAAATCCACCCCAAAGTAAGTAAGTAATAACAGCAGCTCATTGGTAGGATAGGATAGCATAGTACCAGTTTGCAAAGCTTTTAAATCCTGATTCTGATGCTTTCTAACTGGGAGCTTGAATAAAACACTCTTTCCTCATCTGTAAAATGAGTGTGATACCACTGGCTACCTCTATGCCCATACACATTTACATGTGTGCTCATTGTGTCCCTTGTGGAAACTACTGTTTTACTCAATACAGTTGTATCCCTAACACCCAAAACCATGCTTGGCACAAAGTAGGCACTTACAGATGGATTAAACAGAAAAGTATTGTGAGGGAAAGTGGTTCATGTACCTTAAAGTGCCAAATAAGTGTGGGTTATTTATTTTATTTTTTTTACCCAGACCATAGCCCTGTAAAGGAGGCAGTCATTGCTAATTCTGAAATGAGTAACTGAGGCACAGAAAGGGAAAGTGACTTCACAAAGCTAGAAACTTGCTCTCATGCCTCTTATCCTGGTACTCTTAGCAATAATAGTTATTCACATTTATGAATTCTGAGCGGTAAGTTACAAATAAAGAAACTGAATCTCACAGAGAAGTAATGACTTTTCCAAAGTCATATAAATCATAGCAGAGGCAGGATTGGAACTCATCTCTTGATTTGAATACTGGTGCTGTTTATAGCACACTGTGCACAAGAAAAAAAAGAAGGAAAGAAAGAAAGAGGGAGAGAGAGAAAGAGAGAGAGAGAGGGAGAGAGAGAAGAGGAGAGAGAGAGAGAGGAGGGAGGGGGAAAGAGGGAGAGAGGAAGGAGGAAGTGAGGGAATGAAGGAGGATAGGAAGGAAGGGAGGAAAGAAGGAAAGAAGAAAAGAAGGAAGGAAGGAAGGAAGGAAGGAAGGAAGGAAGGAAGGAAGGAAGGAAGGAAGGAAGGAAGGAAGGAAGGAAAGGAAAGGAAAGGAAAGGAAAGGAGAGAGGGAGAAAGGGAGGAAACTACAGTCCAAAGAAAGTGAACAACTTCCCTCAAGTTCACAAAGCAAGTTAGCAACAAAAACATATCTACAACCTAGGTCTTCCAACCACCAGGCAACCTGCTCAACCCATTCACAGTAAGAATGATATGACTTGGAATGTTCTATGTCTTCTAATAGCCGGATTATAGGATAATATATTTGGAGAGATTTTAGAGAACAGCTAATTCAACTCTCTCAATTTACAAATAAAGAAACAGCTTCCCCCAATGGGGTTTGCATTTGGGGAGATCAATTTTAACTCAAGGGAATGAAACTCTAATGGTGGATTATAAGGACCATCAAGTAAATTAGAGATATAATGGGGGACTGGCCAATTGCTGCACTTCTAGAAGCAGCTGCATGCTCCCAGGACTGAGATCTCATTGGCTAATCCCCACTTATAGAGCTGGTCGGGAGTGGAGGGAGGGCTCCTTATATAGCCAAAGATAAAACACCACAATCCTTGAAGAATCAAAATGCAATTGACCATAAGGGCATTAATGCATTGTTGGTAAAAATGAGCTCCAGCATATTATGAACTTACAAGAAATCTATTTTTAAAAAGATATCAAGAAGGAACTGTATATTTGAGAAAGGGAGTGGACAGGTCATACAAGGAGAAAGGGGGAATTACAAATATCCAAGTACTGCCCTGACACCTTAAGTAAAAGACTAAAGGAAGGTGCCTAGTACCCAAAAAAGTTTGGGTATTTTCTTTGTCATATTTGTGAAAGGATATGTATAAAGAGCCCAAGGAATAGATGGTTATGATAAGCCTATAGGAAGGAGAATCCAGGTTGGTGAAATTATGGAAATGACAAAGTCCTCGTTTCAATTAATTATTATTTCAATTAAGAAACCTGTTTTGTTCTTCCCACTCATTTCAGACCTGTGATTTCATTGCTATCAAAAACTCCTGGAGAGGGGCTTTATTCTATCAAGTGCTGATTGGCACTATCTTCATCACTTAAAGTATTAGACATTTGTCTGGGGCACTGAGATGATAAGAGACTTGCCTGGTGACACAGACAGTTTCTGTCTGCACTGGGATTTGAATCTGGGTCTTCTGGACTCAGAGTTCAGCTCCCTCATCATAATGCCGATTGCTTCAAGTTTTACTTTTTGAAATAACTCAAAGAGAAGAAGCCAAATGCACCAGACCATTGCATTCAGTGTGGGCAGTAGTGGGAACCTGTGTAGGGACTTTCCCACCAAGACTGAACCAAAGTTCATCTTGGGCACTCTTCATGAAAGGGGAGAAGAAGGGATGAGTAGGAAGAGAGAGATGTAGCTGGTCATGATTCAACAAGCATTTATTAACTTTCAGCTCTATTCAATTCAACAAGACCATCTTTCTCTCTGCCCTGTGTTCCAAGGTTTGCCCTTCCAGGTGAGCTCACCTAATTCCGCAAGCCTTTTCAGAGTATGTCTTTGGAGTGGCAGTATGGCATAGCAGAAAGGGTCAGGATGCCAATACTCCCAACCATGCTCCAACAATTACTTCCTGGGGGAAATTCTTCCCCTCTCTGAACCTCAGTCTCCTCTTCTGTAAAACGGAGACAATGCTTTCTGCTACCTGCCTCTCAGGACTATTGTAAATTAAGAGAGATAGACCTCAAAGCACTATAGAAGTGAGGGTTGCTTTTATCATCTCTCCAGGACAAAACCTTTTATTCTTACGACAACCCAGTTAGGCAGGCAGAAAAGAGATTGGTCAGGGTGCTAACATGGCAACAACATTGGACCCAGGGGGCAGCTAGGTGACTCAGTGGATAAAGCACCAGCCCTGGATTCAGTAGGACCTGAGTTCAAATCCAGACCCAGACATTTAACACTTACTAGCTGTGTGACCCTGGGCAAGTCACTTAACCCTCATTGCCCCACAAAAAAAAAAGGGGGGGGGGAAGAACATTGGACCTGGACTCAGAAGCCTTGAATTCCACAGCACCAATATTACTATGCTCTTTTTTCGGCTTACACATAATAAATCGATCCAGGAACTGAGACTTGAACCCAGAAATATGAGTTGTTTTCATGGTTTTTGAGTTTCAAGACCTATTGATAACCTTCTACCAGTCAGTAACTGAGATTAAGAATCAATTCCCTCTAGCCGGGGTTCCCAGCCCGGGTGACTATAGACCCTAGGAGGACTAGGAAGTTATTTCAAAAGGCCCATGAATATGTAGCATTGCCAGATATTTCATTTTGATCTCAATTGAACAATCCAGACCCATTATTTCATGGGTATGAGGAACTCCCTGTGTGAAAGCTCCCTTCTCCAAAGCTGATCTACAACTTTACAAGTAACTAATGGTCTTAGAGAGTAGCCTGGAAATATAAAAGATTAAGTGATTTAGCAAGGACACACATCCCATATGTAGCAGGTCCCCCTGACCCCAAGGCCAGCCCCTCTATCCACTACACTGCCTCTCCTCTGATCTTTCTTAGTTCTAACAAAAAGTGTAGCATTACTCATCCTACTGAATGACCAAACCTGAGTTCTGTAAACTGAATAAGTGGTAGTAGGTCTCATATATGAATATTGTATTTCTATGTTTCACATGTTGCAATTAATATAACAACATTTCATTTAAACTTAATGAACTTAGTGTGGTTTTTGGCTGCTTCTTGCATAGGCAAGAGATACTAATAGCAAAAGTACTGCCCTACGGGAGGTCTAAAACATTTGTTGACAATAGGGGACAATTTGATAGCCAACTCACAAACTTTTTGTTCTTTTCTTAAAAACTAAAAAATGCAGGGCAGCTAGGTGGTACAGTGGATAGAGCACTGACCCAGGAGTCAGGAGGACCTGAGTTCAAATCTGGCATCAGACACTTAACACTTACTAGCCAGGCAAGTCACTTAACCCCAATTGCTTCACAAAACAAAAACAAAAACAAAAAACTAAACTAAAAAATGTAAGCATTGAATTGGAAGTCAAAAGATCTAGTTTCAAGTCCTGGATCTATTACTTAGTCACTGTGTGACCTTGGCCAAGTCTCTTCCCCATACAGATTACTCACCTGTAAAATGGAGTAGTTGGGCTAGACCAGAGGTTTTTTAACATTTTGTGTATCATGGACCTCTCTGGCAGTCTAGTGAAACCCGTGGATCCCTTTTCAGAAAAGTGTTTTTAAATGTGTGAAATAAAATACATAGGATGACAAAGGAAATGGATTCTATTGAAATAAAGATATCTTTCCTATTCAAGTTCTTGGACCTCCCTGAAATCTACCTGCTGATCTAGAACCTCTGGACTAAATTACCTCTTAGCTCCCTTCCAACTGTCATGGTCCATAAGCTAAGGGAGGCAGCCTGAGGTTGAGGATAGAACCCTATCCTTGCACTTAAGAGACATGATTTCTAATCCTAGTTCTGGAACTTCATCCCCCTGAAAAATCTTCCTCATCTATGACACGGAGATGACTGAGCACTTGTACTTTGGGCCTCACAGGGTTTGTGTGAGCCAAGTGCTATGCTTAACCACAAAGTACCACAGACATCAGAGCCACCCACGGACTTATTCAGCCTTGGGCAAGTTCCCTCTTTCTGGGTCTAGTTCCCCATCTAGAAGATGTGAGATTTGGACCAGATGTTCTTAAAGGGCCCTTCCCATAAAAAAAACCAAAAACAAAAACAAAAACAAAAATCCAAACCCTTACAGTTCTTAGGATGAGGCCCCTGAATTTTAAGCTCCTAAACAATTGTTGCTCCCTGGCCTGGCTAAAGGCCTTTCATTCTCCATTGCTCCCCACTCTACTTCCCCCCACCCTCTCCTCAGTGTCTTCATAAAGCAACCTTTCTTAAAAAGCACATGATAAAAAGAATATTTAAACAAGTCGCTCAAGCGGATCCTGATGATGCCTTTAGGTTAAGCCAGAGTTTAAGTGGTTGATCTCTTTCCATAATCTGTCATCCTATATCCATTAACCCCCGTTTCTGCTTCTGCACAAACAAGATTAGCTACGGATCATGGGCTCCAACAAGAAGTCTAAATGAAGTACCTCAAATTAAGTTTGAATTGATTTACATCCTGAATCAATGAACTGGCAAATTTCCTTGTGGGCCTCTATGCATGCTGAACTCAGAGGCAAACAGGACACACACCTTCCCCCCCTCCTCCCCCGCCTCCCCGTTAATGAGAGGAGCTGAATCAGGGTTGAGACCAGCTTTCCTAGGACAGGTCTCAAAGATGTATGTTTCTGAATTCCCGAAACCCCTAGCCACTTCTGTGCATGCGTGTGTGTGTGTGTGTGTGTGTGTGTGTGTGTGTGTGTGTGTGTGTGTGTGTGTGTAGGGGGAACAGTTCATCAAAAGGCTCATAGTTGATTAGAGTCGAAGAGACATGAGACCATAAAATGTCAAAGCTAGAAGGGTTCTTAGAACACAGATTGTTAAGAATTAAAGGGAATGGGGCAGCTAGGTGGCACAGTGGATAAAGTACCATCCCTGGATTCAGGAGGACCTGAGTTCAAATCTGGCCTCAGACACTTGACACTTACTAGCTGTGTGACCCTGGGCAAGTCACGTTAAGTGATTTCACCAAATTGCTTCACCAAAAAGAGACCATAAAAATCATCTAATCCAACCTCCTTATTTTGCAGATGAGGGAACTGAGGCCTTGACCAGGGAGAGACGAGGTCACACAGTGAGTGCTCGTTGTTTATATCTCACTTCTACATCCCATTTCCTGGTGAGTTTGTGTCCTGGCTCTGACACTTAATAACAACATGGTATTGGACAAGCCATTTCATCTTTGGTCTAAGTCTCAGTTTACCCATCTGTAAAACAAAGGGAGTAAGCAATACCACTACTAGGCATCTAGTATGGAGTGTGTGACATAAGAGGATTGGCATTCCTGGTGTGAGGCCTTGCTAAGCCCTTTGCAGGGCTGGTGTCCACCTTCATCCATTTCTTCTGTGGTTTCAAGAAGCTCTAGCATGCACAACAGCTATACCTGGGTAAAACTATCTCAGTCAGGCTAATTCAGGTTGAGGGTAACTGACAGGCCTCAAACCCAATGGTGAGTTGGGAGGCTGTCTATTCCAAGCATGGGAAGACTTCTCCCAATGGAATGGGCAGATGAGAACAATTTATCCCATGTATGCTATGAAGGCAGCTGAAACAGGAGCTGTGGAAAGCTTAGAGCTTGGTCAGACATCCAAGACACCAAGATCATTCACTCCGTCCACAGTCATCTTGACTTTTCTCTTGCCACTGGACTTTGATGACTCAGGAAGAGAGAACGAGGCTGTTGACTTTGTCCAAATCTGCCTCACTTAAATCAAATTCATCAGTAAGTCAAGACATCACCCCATGATGTCATTGGTCCTCTTTGAAAACGAAAGATGAACAACAATAGCTAGGCCTCTACCATATATACAAAAATAGTTAAAGCAGCTCTATTTGTAGTGGTAAAGAACTGTAAACTAGAGAAGCACCCATCAATTGGGGAATGGCTGAACAAATTATGGCATGTAGATGGAATAGAATACTGCATAACATAAGGGGCAGCAAGGTGGTGCAGTGGATAGAGCACTGGCCCTGAAGTTGAGAGGATCTGAGTTCAAATCTCACCTCAGACACTTACTAGCTGAGCAAGTCACAACCCCAATTGCCTTAAACATCCAGGGTCATATCCGCCCATCCTGATATATATGTTATCATTGGAACCAGACGGCTCTGAAAGAGAGAATGAGGCTAGTGACCTTGAACAATACTCCCTCACTTAAATCTAATTCACTTCAAGTCATGACATCTCCCCAATGTCATGGTCCTCTTTGAGAATGAAGGACCAACAACAATATAACATAAGAAATGGCTAAAGGGATGTTTTCAGAGAAATCTGAGAAGACTTGTAAGAACTGATGCAAAGTGAAGTGAGCAGAACCAGCAGAACCACTTTACAATGATAACATTGGAAAGATAAAACAACTTTGAAAAACGGTCAGACTCTGTTCAATGCAGCGACCAACAATCATTACACAGGACCAATGGTGAAGAAAGCATCTCACCTCTTGACAGAGAACTGACAGACTCCAGGAACAGAATAAAACCTATACTTTTAGAAAAGTTATAATCAATTGGTATTTATTAGGTGCCTACTTTGTGCCAAGCACTATGCTAAGCACTGGCAATACAAGAAGGGGCAAAAGACAGTCAGTTCCTGCCCTCAAAAAGCTGATAATCTAATGAGTCAATGTCATTTTTTTTTTGCTTAACTATATACATTTGTTACAGTTTTGTTTTTCTTTTTTCCCCTTAATAGAGACAGGGAAGAATGTAAGGAAAGAAAATAAAAGCTTGTTAATTGAAAATAAATAAACAGGCGGGAAGGGGGTTGAATTATCTGATTCCTAACAATTCTAGAGCCTATAAAGTTGTAATGGTAACAATAACAAAAATAGTTCATAGTTCAGTAACATTTCAATGTTTGCAGGTTCCTTTTCATAACATGGCTGAGCATTCAGTAGCACAAGTATTATTACCATCCCCCTCTTCTTTTTTTGACAGGGAAGAAGTTTAATTCTATCATTTCATTCATGTAGGGAACTCCTCAGAGGAAACTCAATGCAGGTTGCCAGGTGGCCCTAAACTTAATGATCTTAGGCAGTATTGGGGGTATTGAGAGAGTAAGTGACTTATCCAGAGTCACACAGACAGTATATATCAGAGGCAGGACATGAATATAAGTTTTCCTGACACTAAGGCTAGCCCTCTACCCAGTACAACATACTCCTTTATACCCATTTTAAAGAGGAGGAAATTAAGGTTCAAAAAATCAAAGTTGACTCAGGGCTAGTAAATGTTAAGTCTGGGACTGATGAGCTGTTAGATGACATAGTAGACATGGAAAGAGACTTAGCATCTGAAAGATATGAGTTCAAATCCTGCATCAGACACTTTCTAGTTGAGTGACCTTCGACAAGTCATTTCACCACCATGTACCTCAGTTTCCTTATCTGTAAAATAAGAATGATAGCACTGACTTCTCAGGGGCATGTGAGGATTAAAAGAGATGAGATCATTTAGGTAGACCACTTGTGTAAATCTTGAATGCTGGGTAAATATTAGCTATCATTATTACAACCAGAAGGAACTTTAGACATCCTTTAGTCCAAAGATTCTAAACCTGGTGTTCATGAACTTGTCTTTTTTATGTTTTGATGACTGCATTTCAATATAATTGATTTCCTTTGTTATCCTGTGTATTTTATTTTATGCATTTTCAAAACAGATTCTGAGAAAGGGTTCATGGGTTTCACCAAGCTCGCAAAGAGGTCCGTGACACAAAAGAGGGAAAGAACACCTCATTTAGTCCAATCTCATTTTCAGATGAGAGAATTGTGGCCCCTATACACCCACATTCTTCGATCCATGGTTTTCCATTATAATATATGACATTTCCCAGAAAAACATGTAGATAATATACGCAAAGTGCTTATACACCTACCTGTAAAACACTATAATTATATAAGCATTTATGATGATTAATTTCTGGCCCAGAAACTATCTTTACATGTGTCTGGTTCATTATGTAAATAAATCAGCCATCTCCCCCTTGTCCTCTCTCCCACCCCCAAGGAGGGGTCGTGGGAGGAGTGCCTTGCAAAATTAAATCAATCATCTTCAAAGCCAAACAGAACTTCTTGGAACCATTGGCTCCATCTTCAAAATGGGAAATTGAGTTCAGTGAAATGACATCAGTATAAGCATTCCAGATGAGTGTGAGTAAGGAGACACCTCGAACAATTGGCCTCACCATCAGGAGCCTCGAGAGAGGGCCAGTTTGCATGAGCTTCAAGGCCTGTGCGGTGCAGTCGCTCGGGGTCTAATTGCAAAGATAACACTGGCGGTGAGGCAGCTGGAAGCCAACTCTCCCCTCCTGCTTCCCCTTCCCCCCCCCCCCCCATCACAATGGCTCTGAGCAGTTAAGGCCAAGCCCACTGATGGAGAAAGCTTTCTGACAAGCTTAGCATTCCTGTGACAGTAATTAAGACTCAGGTTTCCACCCAAAGGCTTGATAGCCAGAAGGGGTTGTAAATCAATAGACAACATTTTTATCGCAGAATGAAAATTAATTATTCAGCGTCGAACATGCTTTCTTACACTTAACTGCCTGCAAAACGGTGACCCTTCTGATGGTAACTCAATTATCAGGCAGAGATGGCTCCTCCCAGCAGTGACTTGACTCCAGTCACTTTTTTTTTTTTTGCACTGAGAAGTAGAAAGGGGGAAAAATTAGCTGAGAGGTCGACTCCAAGGTTAGGGGGCTTGTTCTGAAATCAGAATTTGACTTACTATAGGGAGTGAGGACTCATGGAATTATGGAATGTCATTGCTGGAAAAAGCTTGAGAACATAAGACTGTCAGAGCTGGGAGAAATGTTAGAACAAAGAATATTGGACTAGAACATAGAACACGGAGTGCCAGGAATAAAGGGACCTTAGAACATAGAATATCAGAGCTGGGAGGGACCTTAGAACACAGAATGTTGTACTAGAAAAGACCTCAGACCACAAAACGGAGATTGTCAGAAATGAAGGGACCTTTGAATCCACAATAGCAGACCTGGGAGGGACCTTAGAACAGAGGATGTTCTAAGGGTCTTAGACAAGAGGTGTCAAACACAGGGCCCTAATCACTCCCAGTGTGGCTGAACATGATTAAAATGAAATTGAAAATATTTAATAAAATAAATAAAAATATGATAGAACATAGATAATGTTAATAAGTGGTTTTCTAAGTCAACTATGAAGCCACTGCCTTAGACCACAAACCATAAAATATCAGAACTTGAAATGGCTTTTGGAGGGAAAATATTGAACCCAAATGGACCTTAGATAATAAAACAGCCTGGAAAGGAGCCTTAGAAGATAGAACATAGAATGTCAGATCTGGAAAAGACTTTAGAATGCAGAATATTGGCAGGAGTCTTAAAGATCGCCAACTCAACCCTCTAATCCTACAGCTAGGTGGTGTGGTGGATAGAGCACCAAGCCTGGAGTCAAGAAGATTCCTTTTCCTGAGTTGAAATCTGACCTCAGACACTTCCTAACTGTGTGACCCTGGGTAAGTCACTTAACCCTGCTTGCCTCAGGTTCCTCATCTGTAAAATGAGTTGGAGAAGGAAATGGCCAACCACTCTCTTCCAAAAAAACTCCAAATGAAGTCACAAAGAGTCAGAAGTGATTGAAACAATGACGGTATAACAATATTACAAAGGAAGGGAAGTCATTTTCCAAAGTCACGCAGCTGGTTAATCATCGAGTGATCCCAGTTCTCTTTAAGGCCTGTGTTCTTTCCGCTAGCTGTGAGGACAGAGCATTTCCTATTATAATTTCACTGGGTGTAGAAACTCATGAAATATTTAAATGAATAATAAATGAAGAATTAAAAATAAATTGCTTGTAATTAAATGAGAAGAGAACCTGGACTGGTGTGTGATTTATATTCAGCCATGCAGAGGATACATGTCAGAAACACTGCTTTTAAAGAGATAACATTATGTAGGATTAGACAAGCCCCCCTCCCCTTTCTGGGTCTTAGTCTTCTCATCTATAAAAATGAGGGAGCAGGACTGGACAGCTGTGAAGTACTCCTCCAGCTCTGAAAGCCTCTGAGTCTGTGATTCTAGAAACCAGTTTGTTGTCCCATAAAAAAGGCCTGAATGAAGATCCTTCCTGGGGCTGTTCTCTGGATGAAGGATTTCTTAATTAATATTGTTATACTCAATCAATAAAGATTGATGGAATTACCTGGATTTATTCAAAATTTTCATTTAAAAGAGAAAAAAGCTTTGGGCTTGAAACAAGGATTCCTGGGTTCAAGAACTGGCTCTAACACTATCTGTGTGACCTTGGACAAGTCACTTCGTCTTCTTGAAATGGGGAGGGAGACGAAGAGTGGCTTAGGTCATCACAGCTAAGTGTTCTTCCAACTAGAAGATTCTATTCCTATGTGCTTAGCACGGTATTAGGCTCTCTTAGTGTTACCTCCTCTAATTTTGAGCTTAAAGGGACCTCTCCTTCCTCAAATTGTTCTAGAACAGGGCTTCTTAACCTTTTTCCACTTGAGACCCTTTTTCGCCCTAGAAATTTTTACTTGACCCCAAGTATATAGGTATATAAAATAGGTATACAGGGGGTAGCTAGAGGTGGCACAGTGAACAAAGCACCAGCCCTGGATTCAGGAGGATCTGAGTTCAAATCCAGCCTCAGACACTTGACACTTGCTAGCTGTATTACCTTAGGCAAGTCACTTAACCCTCATTGTCTCGACACTCCCCCAAAAAAGGTACACATAACCTTCTAATGTTGCCAAATTTTTCATGATCCTCACATTCAGTTACATGACCCCCATATGGGGTCCCAACCCACAGTTTAAGAAGCTAGATTCTAGAGCACTGGGTTTGTATTGGCGCAGCTAGGTGGCGCCTATTGCATGGAACACTGGGACTGGACTGAGGAACAGTCCTCTTCCTAAGTTCAAATCTAGCCTCAGACACTTACTAGCTATGTAACCCTAGGCAAGTCATTTAATGCTGTTTCCCTCAGTTTCCTCATCCATAAAATGAGCCAGAGAAAAAAATGGCAAAACACTCTAGTGTCTTTGCCAAGAAAACCCCAAATGGGATCAAATGGGTCCCTTATCCTTGTCTGCATTGTGTCATTGTTATTTGTGTATATGGCCCACTTCCTTTATTAAAATGGTCCTTGAAGGAGCTATTACTATCCCTATTGTTATTATTATTAGTTCTATTATTCTCCCTAGATTACAGATGAGGAGACTGAGGAAAATAGAGATTAAGTGACTTGCCCAGGGTCACATAGCTAGGGAAACATCTGGGGCTGGATTTGAATTCAGGCCTTCCTGATTCCAGACCAAGCACTTGGGCACCTAGCTGCCATGAGAATTTAACCTCACAGTAAGGATTGTTTCATTCTTTGTGCTTATTATATCCCCAGCTCTATGTCTAGCACATAGTAGGTGTTTAATTAATACTTATTTTTTGGTTGATTGATTAACTTCCCTGGACATCAGTTTCTAATCTATAAAAAGTGGAATAGATGGCATCTGAGATGGCCTTTCAGCACTTGATCTGTGATGCTATGAGACCAAAGTTAAAGGTTCTAGAAGGAACTGCAAGAGCTTTGCATATAGAGGAGATCAAAGTTAAGAAATGCAGAGCATGATGATGATGGTGATGGTGGTGGTGATGGTGATAGTGGTTATGATGGTGATGGTGGTGGTGGTGGTGATGGTGATGATAATTGGCATTTGTATAGAACCTACTATGTGCCAGGCACTAGGCCAAGTTCTTTACAATTATTAGCTCATTTGATCCTCACAATAGCCCTGGGAGGTAGAAGCTGTTATTATCCCCATTTTACAGATGAGGAAACTGAGGCAGATAGAGGTTAAGTGATTTGCCCAGTCACACAGCCAGTAAATAGCTGAGGCTGGATATGAATTCAGCTCTTCCTGACTGTAGACCTAGTGCTCTGTCCACAAAAAGCAAAGTGTTTTGAGCTAGGGGCTGCCCTGGTAAGAATATTCTCGGAGCACTATGTTCAGTTCCTAATGCTGTATTTTTGGTAAGGCACTGGTTAGCTAGGGAACTTCCAGAGAAGGTCAACCAAGATGGTGAAAGGGCTTAAGATCATCCCCCTGAAGAGCAGTTACAGAGAACATGGGATGTTTGGCTTGGAGAGAAAATTGGAGAGGGGAGGGGTATGATAGCTGTCCTCAAGCACCTGAAGGGTTGTCCTTTGGAAAAATTCCACTTGCCCTCAAGGGCAGAACTGAGAGCCAAGGGAGAAGTTGCAAAGGATTCAATTTAGGAAACACTTTTCAGCAATTCCCCAGGTACTCAAACATGGGATGGACTGGTAGTCTTACCTACAGGACAAGTGTAGAATGGTGAAATTATGGAATGGAAAGAGCATTCCTCTGCCTTGAAGGTAAAGGAGGTAGGTTTGAGTCCTGACTCTGCTATTTACTGTGTGACCTTGGGTAAGTCTATTCTCTCAGGACCTCAGTTTCCTCATTGGCAAAATTAAAGGGTTGACAAAAGGTAGTCTCTTAGATCTCGCCCAGCCCTTTCGTGACTTGGTGAGGGTGATTACAGATGGTGCCCTAGGCAGACTCTAGAAGGGATGTGGCCTGGATTTCCAGCAGCTGCTCTGCAATTCTCTGCAGGGACTCAGTGGGCCAGAAAGAGATATGATTTAGCCACGTGTGTCTCTGTGAGTGCCAGTGGGCCCAGCTGTGCCAAGGCAGCCTCCCCAAAATACCCTCAGGTGGAATGTGGCATTCAGCTTTTCAGGCTTGGGATCTCTATGCCCCACTCCTACCCCAAAACCTGGTCTGCCTGCCTGCCTGTCATCACAGCTTTCATCATCACCATGGAACATTGACGGAGCCCCCACCATGTGCAGAGCACCCTGGGAAGCACCTTGGCATCACAGACCCAGGCTGGGCAACAGAGTTAAGGTATGGTCTGGTGCTGTTAGACTCAGAGCTCATCCCATGTGTGAGATGAGGATGCAAGGAGGCCAGAAGAAGCTTGATGAGCAGTGACTTGGGTGTGATGCTTTGAACAGGAACTCAGGACCTACTGAGGGAATCACCATTCAGAACAAACCAGAATCTCACCATAAGGTTGTTCCCTGGCATTTGGATTTTGCATTAGCACAGTTCCGAGCACACAGTAGACTCTTAACAAATAAAGAAGAAAATGAAATAAAAATAAACCAAATAAAGAAATGCTTGTTGGTTGCTCAATTGATGTTCTTTCTCACTGATCCTCACCATATCTCTAGGGGTTTGCTTGAGTATATATTATAATTCCCATTTTACAGATGAGGAAACTCAAGGATATATAGGGGAAGAGGCTTGACCAAGGAAGAGCTGGAGCCCTACCCTTTTGTTTTTAAAGTCATTAGCTTTCTACAGTGTTCCATACCAAGAAATGTGGAAATCACTTGAAACAACAGTACACACACCATGAATGCAAATAAAACAAATAAGTCTTTAATCTGGCAATACTGTTGTGAAGAGAAAAATGATTCTTCAAGTGTTTCCCCTTCCTGCTCTCTCCTCCTTCATTCATTCTCCTCTCAGCACTTCTAAGGTCTGGGCTACTGAGAATATCCATAAGGCAGGCATGGGGACTGATGAAAGGTCAGAGAGAAAAAGATTAATGGGTCTCAGTTTCTTCAACTATGAAATGAGGTTGGGTGTCCTACTGTGTTCTAGGTTCTGATATTCCAAGTTCTAAGTCCTGAAGTCCCTCCCCTATCTACCATTCTGTGATCTGTTTTCTAATATCCCTTCCAGTGCCTATATTGTATGGTCTATGCTTTTAATATTTTTTAAGTCTTGGCATTTTGGGATCTACATTCTAAGGTCCCTTCTTTGTTCTAAGTTCATTGCCAACTCTGACTCATTAAGTTATGTTTTCTAATTTCAAGCTCACTCTTGATATTATTATATCCCATTCCAGTTGTGTTGGGTTTTGAATAAATGTGTCTCTTTTGGCATCGTTTTTATCTCTAAGCTACACTATATCTGAATCTATTAGATTTTTGTTTTTACAAAGTAATTATTTATAGACAGACACCCTTTGGATAACTATAAACACACGCATACACACTTATCTATATTTTCAAGTATCCCTTGAGATCATGTTGATGGAGTATGGGAGCTAGCATTCTACTAAAAAGATTTTATTGATCTGTGAAAAAGAGAGGTCAAAAATTTTTTTAACTCAAACCGATAAAACACTAAAATCTATAAACCTCAAGTTTCCATGCTCCAGAGTGACATGCAATCGGCACTGCGGTTTCACCCATCATGGTCAATACAGTTCCATTAAGGAGGGCTTGCCCGTCAAAGTGACCCACTGCCCTCAGCTCTGGGCCCACCTCAGTCCTCTATGGCCAGATTAATATGAATTTTCACCCCTTGCTCTGGCATTTTAATTCTCTGTCCATTAGGATCACATTGCTTCTCGATCAGCCTGCTCTATTGATTGGAAAACTAATGTGCAGGCCCTCTGCCCACACCAAGTGGTCGAGGTCAGCAGGGGACACGGACAACAACTTCTGTTGGGTCCAGGGGCAATGGCCCCTAATGAGTCTTCCTCCCCCAGCCCTTCTGCACAGGGTATTTTTGAACTCAAAATCCAGAATGCTGGAAGAAGTTGGAAAGTGTGTTGGGAATCCATTTGGAAACATCACTGTTCTTAATTATGAAATCATCATACCAGTGCTTGTATAACTTACACATGAGTAGAGCTTTGCATTTTACATGGTACTTTCTGGACATTGGCTCAGTTGAGCATCACAAAGATATGGCTAGGGGAGCAGGCCCGAGACACTCAGTACAAGTTCAAGGAAGCTGTAAGGTGGGCAGGGAGAAGGGGACACAAGGAACATGAATAGAAGGATGTTAGAGGTAACCCCAGGTACAGCCTGGAGAGGAATGAGAGGACATTGAGCTGGTTCCTGCTAGTTCTCCAAGGAGCCTCCAATAAGAGGGAGAGATTTCAGGGGCAGAGGGTATATCTAATGTGTGATTCCTAGGGCTGGAGTGAGGATTTGGGATGAAGAACTGTGTGATAGAAGTCCTGACTGTAGTCTGGAGAGGAATAGGGTAAAAATCTACAGTTTTCCCAAATGATTTCGGGGGGAAACTAATGAATGGAGGACAAAACGTAGGAGTCTCCAGACCAGCCTGTGTTCTAAGAGATATACATGAACTTCCCATTAGGTGTAGCCTGGTGGGGCAAACGGTCCATGCTTCCTACAGAAAAGGCTTAGAATGAGCCTTCGCAGTGGGCTATCCCGGTAAGGTTTGTGATTCATTAAGTCTCTTTCTCCATGTACTTGTAAGAAGATACCTCTCTCTCATCCCAGAGGGGATGAAAGAATGACGAGACAGCAAGAAAGGGGGAAGCTGTTTCTTTGATCCCCTCTCAAAAAAGAGATGCAGCCGTTCATCTTCCCGTCCAAAATCCAGTTGCTGTGCAGAAGGGAATTCCTAAATTGCCCTCGCCCTGTGGCAATGCTGTCAACTCCTGAAAATTCCTTTGTGAATTGGGATCCTCAATGAAAGTGCAGTTACTCAGGTTTCTGCTATAGACTCCTTATGCTATTTTTCAGAAATGGAAAGGAGGTATATTTCTGCCAATGCAGGACCAATAGCACTGGAGTTTGGGCTTATTGGCAAGATTGTCAAATTGGGAGTTGGGAAGGACCTCTAAGATTCCTCCTCATTTGGTCCATGGAGAAAGTAAAGCAAAAGGAAGTTATTTGACTTGTCTAAAGTCATTCAATGCCTATATCAATTCCATCCAGTCCATATTTAACAAGTACCTACTAGGGAAAGAAACAAAGTCATCTCTGTCCAGAACCCAAGTAGAAGTGACCATCGAAGACACCAACCTCACAGTGGGACACTCATACTGCTTAGGGCCATTCTTAACTGCCCCTTTTAGTTTTATTTACCTGCCATCCTATATAAATATACTTGACCTCTGGTAGAGGTCCTGCTCCCCCATTTGTCAGGAAATACTGACAAGACGACCTTGCCTGAAGACAGTGGTCAATATACTGAGATCTAACAAAGATGCATAGGCTCACACACTAGAAATATTTGGGCCATGTACCACACTGAGTGAAACACTGTAGTTCTACCATGATTAGCCATGACAAGAAAACAACATTAACAATGACATTAGAGCAGCTAAATTTTATGTTAAAGTCCATGCTCCAAAATTAATGGATTTTATTCATAAGCGGGACACCTAATATCCTCACTTAGAACCAAATTACTCTTTTTCGATACACAATTCTAACAAATTTGATCATCTGACTTCCCATTCCACAGCCAATTAAATACACAGCAACAACCTGACAGTGGGGAAAAATGGCAGTTAATCATTAGGGAAGCATCAGAAAAAAATGTAAATATCAAATAATTATTGAAAAAGCCCAATGCTCTGGGACCATTCAGTGAAGGGGCACACAGCCTTGCATATTTCAATAGTTCAGTAATTTATATTCCTATGTAATTCAAGCTTCAAAGTTCATTGTTATGGAATCTCACCTTAGTAATGAAAACAGATGCATATCTGCATAAAGGATGGAGTTGGAAAGATTGGGAGAGAGTAGAAAGAATTTCTTCAGTCTCTGTGGGTTCTTCTGACTTCTAGCTTTGAGAAAAGATGGATAATTTCCATCCTAGTTCAGGTTGCTGAAGGAAGAAAAAGACTATAGGAAAAAACCAAATGAGAAAAGTTGGCAATTCCCATTACATCCCTATCTCTATCATATCCTTCCTTGCTACACTAAAAATCTAAAACAAATCTCTCTCTCTCTCTCTCTCTCTCTCTCTCTCTCTCTCTCTCTCTCTCTCTCTCTCTCTCTCTCTCTCATGAGCTATTACCTTGCTCCCAATTCGCTCTATATTGTCTAGTACATATTCTTATATGTATACTTTCTTGGATTTCTGTTTTTCTAAGAACTTAAATAAATGGGGATCTTTTCTACTTGCTGTGTGTTTATCATGAAATTATTATTTGAGGAGAGTCAATCCTTGGGTATAAATCTTGGAGTACTCCACTCCCCATTAATGGAGTAATGATTAAGAGATTAGTTTAAACTTAAAAGTATATCCCCTTAACTAATTCTATGAATGTAAGGGAGTAAATAGATGGATACCCTCTCTGTCTGAGGAGAGCAAAGTGGTAGACACCCAGCAAGGAAACACTAGTGATGGATCTATTCTGAACTTCCTGCAAATGAAACTGAGACAGCCTTGATACATGTTCAGGGAAAGCATTGCTACACCTGCAAAATGTTAGTATTGAACATCCTGAATCATTAAGAAGAAATTAAATTGTGTTCAATGTCCTCCCATTCAGAGTTATTTGTTCCAAGACCCCAGGGGCAACTTTGCTCTTTTGCAAATGGCTATGCAGATACTTATCTGTTTGCCTGAAAAATTATAATGCTTTGACCAGCCTTTCTGAATAAAATCAAAGGTTGAAATCACAATGGTCCAAATAAATGAGTGTTGTGAACTTAATAAAAACATTATTTGAGATCTAAAGACTCCTGCCCTAGGAGTTAACAGTTTGAGAAAGATCAACCCCAATGTGTGTGTATATGTGCTGATTATTAAGATACACATTCAAAACTTCTGTAAAATTTGGCTATCCAGTGTAAGGGACTAAAATTCTAGCTATGATGTCTAAAATCTAATGAGTGGTCACTTTAAATTGGAAAACATATAGCACCAATCTTTGGGCATTAAGTATTTATTAAAGTATATTAGGGTTTAGTAAAGAGAAACATGTGGACAAAGTATGAGTTTTGCCTGCTCTCCCTATCCTGCCTTTCTCTTCCACCAAGCCCCTGTCTGGAAACGAAAAGGCTTTGCTCCCCCTCCCCACCCCAAAGCCTCCTGTGAAACAGGAAACAGGGTCGTCCACACATACAGCTCCAAGCTAATTGGTTGGCAGCACTGATTGACAGGACCCACAGGGTGGCAAATGTCACCTCCAGGCGCTAAAGTCACATGGTTTCTTTTCAGGCCAGAGATAACAATGTCCCTCCCAGCAGGGGGTGTCATTCCAATTCTCACACCAGCAAATTTCACTGAACTCCAAAATGAGGTCTTGGGTGAATACTTTCCTTCTCTGGGTCTCAGTCTTTTCTATAGGATGTGTGGTTTGACCTAGATCTCAGGTTGATTCCAAATCCATCTTTCTATCTTCTATGTTCTAAAGTCTTTTCCAGTCTAAATTCAACTACAACAAATATTTATTAAGCACCTACTGTATTAGGTAATGGGTAGGGGGCAAGAGTGAATAAAAAATTCAGCTAGGACATGCACTCAGCCTCATTTGAGTTCATGGTCTATGAAGAGAATCAGACATCAGACTCTACCCCAGTGCCTACAGCCTATGTGACCTTGGGCAATCTATTCATTCTCCCTAGGCTACTGTTTCTTCATCTGCAAAATTAGGATCTTGGGATTGCTGTCCTCCTGAATCTCTTCCACTTAAAGGTCTATAGTCCTAAAGTATTACAGACAATAACAGTCCTGCTCATTATTACAACATGAAAACAAAGCCTCATGGAGGAGGAAGTGTTTAGGCTGAACTTTAACATATGAATAGTAACTACATTGGTGAAGAGAAGAAGGAAAGATTTTCCAGTTAAATAGAGATCACTGTGAGCAAAGGTATAGAAGACACTTTCAGGGGACAGAGAAACATTTAAATTACTTGGAACATAGACCATGTAGATAGGAGTAATGTGGAATAAATCTACTTAGAATTATAAATATTTTAATCCAGTTCAATAAGAATTTATTAAGCACCTACTATGTGCAAAGGCCTATTCTATACACTGAGGATAGGATAATGGCTAGACCTCTGATTTAATTAGCATAAAGAACACTCGGAAGAAGAAATTCCCTCTACCAATACAGGTCAGCACCTTCTGTGCAATGGTGGTCTTCAAGAGTTGCCTAGAGAACTGAAGAGTTCATTGAATTGCCCGAGGTCACACAGCCAGGAGGTGTTGGAGGCAGGACTTGTAGCCACGTGTATTCCTAGCCCTGAGGTCAGCTTTCTATCCATTGAAGATACAAAGGTTTGTCGTTGTTGTTGTTTTAAAATACAGTCTCCTTTTCCAAAGAGCTAATTTTCTCCCAGACATAGAATGGGGAATGAGGGGGAAGCTGACAGAGGTGATGGTAGTTGCTGTTCATCTTTCTACTCTCTGTGACCCCACTTGGGGTTTTCTTGGCAAAGATAATGGAGTGGTTGGCCATTTCCTTCCGGGATAAAGATGGTTGTATTTAAGGTCCATACCAGCTGGAAGATTTTGTGATATTAACCATCTTTATCCCGGAGAATATAACGTTTGAATTGCTTTCAATCCATTCCCAACAGGAGGGCATTCAGAAATCAGATCTGGATACCCTTTATCACCGGAACAAAAATGCAATTCTCCTGTCATAACCTGATTCCAGATCTCAGTATGATGAGGCAGACTGGCCAATCCAAGCTAAGTCTCCAATATCTTTTTCTTTTTTTTATGGGGCAATGGGGTTAAGTGACTTGCCCAGGGTCACACAGCTAGTAAGTGTCAAGTGGCTGAGGCCGGATTTGAACTCAGGAATCCTGAATCCAGGGCCGGTGCTTTATCCACTGCGCCACCTAGGCGCCCCTCCAATATCTTTTTTATGAGGACTTATATAGTCACAGCGCTAGAGGAGGAAAGGACCTCAGAGCCCATCTACTGCAACTCATCATTTTACAGATGAGGAAACTGAGCCTCAGGGAGAGGTTTTCCTAGGCTCATAAGCAGAAGATGTGCTAATACTCTGTCCACCAAACCATGGTTCTATCACATCTGGTTTAGTTCCTCTGAGCTTGTCTTGTCCCCCATTAGAATGTAAGCACTTTGAAGGCAAATATTATGTTATCAACACTTTGCATCTTCTCATAGTGCTCTGCAAGCATTAGGCACTTAATAATGTCTGCACAATGCAGGAGAGTTTTAACATAGATGGAACTCCTGTATGCAAAGTAGGAAGAAAACATTTTTCCCACCTAGCATCAAGTCCAGATAGAAAATCTTATGACAGATCTCTATGACCGCACAGCATGGGCCTATGACAGCTGCTGTTTCATAATCAATGGATCAATAAGTCATTGGAAACCCTCCAGGGAATCCTAAAATACCCATTGCTCCTCTCTGGTTGCAGAATTAAGTGTAAGGGTGGTTGTTTGTGTTGTAATGAGGGCTGTTATAGATCTCTCGTTACAAGCTGCTTACTAAATCTAAAACTCACTAGAGGATTCACAGGCTGGTTTCCCTGGGCACAGCCAAGGAGTTAAAGGCTGTCCCAACTGGAGCACTAGTTTGCCATGGTCGTTTTGACCAAAAGGTCACAGAAGGTTAGAGGGGCAGCATCTGTCCGAGCCCTTTCCTCCTCTCCATTCCTACTGCCACTACTCTAGTTCTAATGCTCATTATCCCCTCCCTGGCTCTCTTTATAGCACCCAAACTGGTCTCTCTGTTTCCCTTCTCTTGCCTCTTGAGAGGCAGCATGGGTTAGTAAATAGGGCTTTGAGCAGTTTGGTGGTCAGTAAGTACTTGGTTAGAATCCTACCTCAGATACTTACTAGCTATGTAAGGCCTCAGTTTCCTCATCTCTAAAATGAGGGTATTATATTGGATGGCCTCTGAGGTCCCTCCTAACTCACAATCTCTGATCTCCCTTCAATCCATCCTCATACTATTGCCAAAGTGAACCCAAAGCCCTTATCACATTGCTCTCCTGCTCCAAAACCTTCGATGACTCCCCATTACCTATTTTGTGTGTGTAACAGTGACTACCGTGGCTCACTTGTTCTGTCCAGGTCTGTTACTTTTTACTCCCCTCCTAGGGTTCTCTGGTACACTTGAACAGGGTTGGGATTGTTTGGTGTCTCTGCCATTGGCTCAAGGGTCATACAGTCACCTTCTTTTTTATTTCTATTTTCCAGCCATTCTCTTTTCTGACATTGCTATCTCCCATCGCCATGCTTTTGCTCACATTGTCAATGGAAGAAACCATCACTATGAACAACAACTCTAGCTATTGAAGTCCTTGTGTCCCTTCAGGACCCAACTCAAGCACCTGATCTGCTCCCTAGTTCTCACCCACATCCTCAAATATCTCAAAAGACTCTCTGGGCTTCATCTCTCAGCCACAGAATCTCAGAGATCAAAGGGTCCTCAGAGGCCATCTAGTTCCAAATTGTACCTGAGTGAAAATAGTCTACAGAATACCAGGCATATATGGGATCTGGTCTTTGCATGAAGATCTCTAGTTGGGGGAATATCCAATGTCCCAAGGTAGCCCCTTACACTTTTGGACTGCTTTCATTTTATGACCTTTTCCCAAAATCCTGTCTAAATATGTTCCTTTGTAACTTCTACTCATTGGTCAATTTCCGCTTATTGGACCAAGCAAAACCAATCTAATCCTTTCTCCATGTGATAACCCTTCATTCAAGAGTGCTGGAGCCAACTCCAACAGTTTCAAAAGAGTTGATTGTTAAGTTTTCAGCTCATAAATACGCAACTGTTACAAATCAGGGCTTAATATACTATTTTGTTGAGTTCAGGACTCAAGAAAGTGATGGGGGAAATGTTGACAATAAAGATTAAATGTAGGGCAGCTAGGTGGCACAGTGGATAGAGCACTGGCCCTGGATTCAGGAGGACCTAAGTTCAAATCCAGTCTCAGACACTTGTCACTTACTAGCTGTGTGACCCTGGGCAAGTCACTTAATCCCAATTTCCTCACCCCCCCCCAAAAAAAAAGATTAAATGTAAAAGTGTTCCATGTATAAATTCCCTCCCAAGATTCAGCTGTTAAACATTTATAAGAATCCCCCACTCCCATCTACATTCATTACTGGAACAAAGGACCACAATTAGGAAAAAAAATAGGAGGCATTTTCAAGGTAATAGATAGCAGTGCAGTTTGATTGGACCAAAGGGTAAGTTGGAATCGAATAATACAGTGAACAGGCTTCTGTAGTTGGAGACAGGGGACCTGGGTTTGAAACCTGGTACTATCACAACCTGCGTGACTTCAGACAAATCATTTAACTTCTCTGGGCCTTGGATTTCCATCTGTAAAATCAGAAAAGGGAGGGATGATTAGACAATCTATAAGATCCTTTTCAGCTATAAATCTATGATTCTAGTATCTATTAAGGTCCTGGAGGGCAGAAATTATTTTGCTTTCATCTGTATCCCCAGTGTGATATTAGGTGCTTGATAGGCACTTAATAAATGCTTGTTGGTTGACTTCCTGAGAATGAATGGGGCTTCCATTAGAAGCATCTCCCCTTTGTGGGGCGGGGGGGGGGGGAGGAGGGGAAACTTGGGAGAGGGAATCCAATTAGGAGACAATCAAAATAGTCCTTGAAAGAGATGATGGAGAGCTGATCCAGAGTGGTAGCTATATGAGTGGAGAGAAACAGAGAGTGGCTATTAAGGTCAAATCAAGACATGGAAAATCAGGTCCCTCTGAGGTCCCTTTCAACTCTAGTTCCTATTGTTTTAGGACTCTCCTGGAATGGTCCCAAGAAAAATTGATATGCAAGAAGGTATATATCTATATCTATATATGTATATATGTGTATGTATGTATGTATGCATATATATGTATGTGTGTGTGTGTGTGTGTGTGTGTGTGTACAGGAAGGCCCATGACCCAAGACATCATGGTGAATGCTATGGGAAAGAGCTCAAGTTTGAACTGTAAAACCCTGAAAATTTTGCAGTGAAGCCCAAATTCACAGAGTTTCTAGTAAACTTTGAAGGTCTTTCTAAAATTTAAAAATTCTCTTAAACATATTAATAACAATCTCTCCCTTGTAATCTGCCATGTGCTTTACAAGCAGCTCTCTAAATGTATTTATCATGTACTGTTGTATCTTATAATTCTCTGTGTCTACTTTGTATCCCACTAGCAGACTGTAAGATCTCATGAGGGCAGAGACTATTTTACTTTAATTCTCTATGTTTCTTAGCACCAAGCATAGGACTCTGCACACAGTGGTTGTTAATGAATGATGACTTCCTAGATGTACTATCTCCCGCACAAGGATCCTGCAAATATCAAAGAGTGTATTTTCTGTCTTCCTAAAGATCATTTAGTGTTTTAAAAACATTTATTGGGGGAGCTAGGTGCCTCAGTGGATAGAGCACCAGCCCTGGAGTCAGGAAAACCTGAGTCTAAATCTGGTCTCAGACACTTATTTATCTGTGTGACCCTGGGCAAACCACTTAACTCTGCCTCAAAAAAAAAAAAAACCACCACAATTATTAAGCTTCTATTATGTGCCAGACACTTTACTAATCACTGGAAGATGCAAAGAAGGCAAAAATAGTACCTGCTTTCAAGAAGTTTATATTTGATAATTTCCATTGAATAGATAAAGGTAATTGGAAAGGGGAAGACATGAAAATCTCCTCATTAAAATGAGAACAAGGGGGCAGCTAGATGGCACAGTGGTTAAAGCTCTGACCCTGGATTCAGGAGTACCTGAGTTCAAATCCGGCCTCAGACACTTGACACTTACTAGCTGTGTGACCCTGGGCAAGTCACTTAACCCCCATTGCCCCACAAAAAAAAATGAGAACAAGGAAAGGCCTCCTGCAGAATGTGGGACTTGAGTTAAGTCATGAATAAAGCTGGGGAAATTAAGAGGCTGAGGCAGAAACAAAGGTGGCTGAGTATTCCAGGAATGGGAATAACTAAGAAAAAGACAATACAGACAGAGACGGAATGTGGATTTACATCACTACAGGCAGGCCAGTGCTGCTGGATTATAGAATTGTGGAAGGGAGTAAGGTATAAGAAGACTAGAAAGGAAGGAGAAAGGTACGTTATGAACAATTTTCAATACCAAGTATAGGTGTTTACATTTGATTGTGAATGTAATTGAAAACCACTGGAGCTCAATGAACCTACTCTTCAGAGACATAACTTTGGCAACTGAGTGGATAATGGACTCTGAGTATCAACTATTGGTGAGATGGAGAATTGAAGCAGAGGGACTAGATAGAAAGCTATTGCAGTAGTCCAGGTGAAAAGCATTTCAAACCCGAATTCGGGATGTGATAAGTGGGAAAAGTAGATCTATAGTAGAGGAGATGTAAAGGTAGAGATACCAGGAGTTGGTAATGGGTTGTATATTTGGAGCTAATGTGAGTGACGAGTAGATGACAGATTTCAAGTCTGAATGACTAGGAGGAGGAGGATACCTTCAACAATAACAGGGAAGTTTGGAATGAAGAAGAGATTAGGGAGAAAAATAGTGAATTCTCTTTTGGACATGATGAGTTTGTGATACTGATGGAACATCCAGTTCAAGATGTCCTAGAAACAGTGGTGACGCTGTTTCAGGAGAAAGACTAGGGCAGGATATATAGATTTGGAAATAAACTGCATAGAGATGAAAATTGAACCCATAAGAGTTAATGAGATCACCATGTGAGATAGTATAGAGAAAGAACAGGGCTCAGGACAGAGTCCTGAGGGGCACACATGGTTCCTGGGCATGACCTTGATAAAGAACCAAAAAAGAAAAATGAGAAGGACTGGTTGGGCCAAGAGAGGTAGAACCAGAAGAAAGTAGTATAAAGTTTAAGGAACCACCACTAGATCTTGTCAAGATATTAGGAAACACCCTGTTTTTCAGACCCGGCAAGCAGTCTGTGCCTTGAGCTTGGCATAAAAACAATCCTTTGCTCTCACCCTCTGGCAAAAACCCCACAATTATAGTATTGCTTTGACCATCACCAGGTGTTCTCTGAGCTCAGACAAGCACGGGACAAGCTTGGACCCATGTTCTGGTCATGAAGTCCTGCTATTACTCAAACTTGTCTCATAGTTGCTGTTACCTCTAATTGTCAGGGCTACAATCCACTGTGTAGCCATTGGTATAAGTATTGAGAACTGTCCACACGCTAGAGGTGGAGCCCTGACACATGAGTCTAATAATTCCCCTCCTTGGTTGAAAGCTGTTTCCCTCACTTTAAAATTAAACCTCTGTTTGACTCCTAACTCCACTCTCTCTAGCCTCCTCTGTTGAGCTCCAGCCACCCACAGGTTAGAGGCTGGTTCAGTTCAGTTGGCAATGTTTTCTACTCAGCTACTAGCAAAGCTTTTGAGCCTTTTCTGTGTTGTATCAATAATCTAGAAAAACAACCATGGAAGATGATACATATAAAGCAAGAATAGTTAGCAGAACTAGTGGAGATCTATAATGCTGGTCCGTCGTTATATATCTATCTTTGACAGGATACTACTGCAGGTAGGCAAGGAAGTGGGCTCATACTTGAATAAAAAGAAGGGAGCAGTCCGAATGTCCTTGGGGAATGCTTCCCCTAAAACAGGCTATTCTCATTTTGGCTATGAGTCATGGAACACTGAAGTGTAAAAAAAAAAATAGGAATCACTCAAGGGGAAACAGAGAAGACCAACATTGCACATGAGCTGTCTGGGACACATTACAATCAAGGAATTACAAAGAAGCATTGTAAAGAATGCCATCAAAGAAGTGTGTTGTTATTGTTGTTGTTGTTGTTCAATCATTGTTAATTGTGTCAAATACTTCGTGACCCCATTTGGGGTTTTCTTGGCAAAGATACTAGAGTAGTCTGCCATTTGTTTCTCCAGCTCATTTTACAGATGAGAAAACTGAGGCAAACAGGTCTGAGTGACTTGCTCAGAGTCACACAGCTAGTAAGTGTCTGTCTGAGGCCAGATTTGAATTCATGAAGATGGGTCTCCCTGCCTCCAACCCCATTGCTCTATACCCTGAATTCCTTAACTGCTCAAAGAAATGTAGAGATGGAAAGATGGGCCAGTCATATGGCATGTAGCAGGGATGAATGATAGCCACCCAATACCTCCCTTAGTACCATCTCAGTGTTCACCCAGTGTGTTAGGTCAGGTTGTAACTTGCATCTTTCAAAGGATCATACATCCTTGCCTGGACCCTATAAAGTCCAGATCAGGTACTATCTTCTCCATGATGGCTGCCTTATACTTCATCCTACTCCCCAAACCTCTCTACGCTGCTAAATATAGTCTCTTCCTCCTCAGATTTTCCCAGAGCCTTCTGCATCTCCCCTTAGGGCCTATTATTGCTTCTCTGGATTATAATGATTTGAATACATGTCCAGTGCCCCTCTTGGATTGTAAATTTATTGAGGTCAGATACTGTATCTAGTTTCACCTTTGTATTTCCTGCAATGAACAGGCCCAGCCTGTAGTAGGCATTCTATGCTTGTTGAATTGATTTCATGGCAGTCCACTAAATATAGATGGAAAATAGTCTGTGAATTGGGACAGATCTGTAAAACATGGGGAAATACCTTTAGGAGCCAAAATAAGTCCATTGCTGGCCACAAATCAATGTGCTTTTTCTTCCTCTCAGAATTGTATTTTAATTGCAGGATCTTTAAAAAGGTTTCACAAGCTCCCTGGTTTTAATTAGCAGGAGACCCCAACATCAGGGTGCCAGATGGCTCTATTTAATCAAGAAGATTTCCCATTATGGCCACTGTCTCAAACAAAGCTTTCAGAGGCCTCCTGTAATGGGTGTCAGGCCAAGAAGCTCAGTCACTCACCTGTCAGTCAATTCATCTCTTCAGGAGAGCAGGAGCTGATTTCACATCACCACAGCTTGGCCTTTGAGACTAGAGGACACTGGAGACAGTGGTGGGCATCATTTTACAAAGAATGAAACTGAGTCCCAGAAAGCAGAAGTGATTTATCAAAAGTTAGCTCTCATATCAGCAGCAGAAGCAGGACGAGAACCCAGCTTTTCTGACCACTGTATCAGGTCTCTCTCCTTTTCACTCTCCATATCTTCCTCAAGCACCCTCTTCTATTGGCCCTGTCTGTAACTGACATTATAGAGCCTCACCCAAAGCTCTGTCTCTTGGGTAAATCTTTAGAGGCATCAGAACAAATGTTACTTTGGAGCTGAAGACCTGAGTTTGAGTTTGGAGTTTGCTACTTAGTAACTTGTGACCTCGGATAAGTTATTTCTTCTCTGAGCTGTGTTTTCCCCCTCTTTGAAATGGAGAAAGGAGTACTTATCTCACCCACTATCTAACACTTGGCTATTAGGGAGGGAAGTATGTTGTAAAACTCTCAAGTGCTTCAGAAATATGAGTTGTTATTATTAGTCTTTTCCCAGATGACAAACTTACCAAGGACAGCAACTGTAGCTTCTACACTGCATAGTATGTGGCCAATAAAACCTAGAATGATTGATGGATTTCGAAATTTGCAAGTTTGAGCTTGATCTAAGTCAGTTAGAGACCTGCCATTTATGTTTAACAAAGTGCTTCCCTGAATACAATCTGGTAAATTAAGCTGAATTGTTATACCCAGTTTGTGAATGAAGAAATTGAGACTCCAAAAGTGAGGTAATTTGATTTACCCAGGAAAAACATACACTCATCCTCTTTCCAACCAGGAGCTGGTCCTGTCGCTGTTCTTTAGTCCCTTTAATTAAGTACTTGTTGCCAACCTTCCCTTCATACTGATCATCTTTGTTTATTCACAGGATTTGAGATTTAAAACAAGATCGGACCTTCAAGATTATCTGCTCCAACCCTCTGATTTTAGAGTTGGGGTGAATTAAGAATGGACAAGGAAAGTCATTGGCTCAAGGTTGAATAGCTAATAAGACAGAAGTAACATCCGAACCCAGATCTTTAGAATCTTTAGTGCTTTTGCTTCTTATACCACGCATTGTGGCAAGGGCCACATTCTACTCTGCCATTCTCTGCTCTCATGTGTAGACCTTGTATGTCCTGTTGCTAGAACTTCCCTAATCATCCCTCCTACCACTAGGAAATATCAGAACTGAGACAGCCCCAGGCCTCCTGATTTTCACACAGCTTCCCTATAGATGAGAACAGACCCTGGAATCCTCATTTCAGAGAGGTAGAGAGACAAAGAAACGTGCTCACACAATGAGCCAACATCACTGTAAGGACCCAGGCAGACCCAGGTCTTCTGATTCCACATCCAAGGCTCTTTCTACACCCCTGCCTCCTGCTTTATTTGCCATGCCTGCATCTAATATGCAACCACATCTCTCATGGCATTATAAGCTATGTTCTATTTGCTAACCAAGTCTGTGAACTCTTGAATTTTATCGGCTTCAACTGACACATTACAGGGTAATAGAAATTAATATGAAATGGCATTCACATGACAGCACTGTAAGGGGAGCATTTAGGACACTCTTAAAAGCTCTTTAGCTGTGTGTGTGGAGCTTGGAGGCTTGTGAAGTGGGTTTAATCAGAGCAATCTGGGAGGGGGTGAGGGTGCATGAGGCTTCCTGCTCCTCATTGGCCACTTGAAGCCAGGGTGGAAGGACAGAAACCTCCAAAATTTGGCAGCCAGCTCTACATTTGGGGTTTTTTGTTTGTTTGTTTATTTGTTGTTGTTAGTTTTTTCGGGGCAATGAGGGTTAAGTGACTTGCCCAGGGTCACACAGCTAGTAAGTGTCAAGTTTCTGAAGTCAAATTGAACTTTGGTCTTCCTGAATTCAGGGCCGGTGCTTTATCCACTTTACCCACTGCACCACCTAGCTGCCCCCCACCAGCTCAGTTAGAAGGCAAGAATAGAATCAAAATTGTACTTCTCTGTTCCTACCCCATCATTTTATAGACGAGGGAGATTGGAGCCCAGGGAGGAGAGGTGATTTAGCAAGTTACATATGATCTTAGTGTCAAAGCCAGAACAAGAACCTCCTAACCTCCAGACCAAGGCTCTTTCCTTTTTACTATCCTCTTTTGGGGGGGGGTGGTTTCTCCATTGTAAAGAAGTTAAATAGTTGAGCCCCTGCTCTGGGGAGTCCTGGACCACTTCTGGAAAGTCATATGGGCTCTGGAGCAGTGCTGGAGGACCACCTCATGGCCACATGGCTCAGAAGTGTGAAGGGAAGAATAATAACAGGGATCTCCTGACTCTTTGGAATGAAATAGCAAACCCTTAGTCACTATGATAGCAGCAAAAGAGGAGGATAAGAGAGGCAGAAAAAGTGGATTGGCCACTAAACCAGGGTCAAGCTGTTTTTCTCATTATCTCTGGCACTTTATGAACCCCCACTTCTTATCCCTGGGGAAAAGTACTTAAGCTTAGGTTTGCTCATGTCTAGAGTGTCCTCAAAAGGCAATTGGGGGGGCAGCTAGATGGCACAGTGGATAGAGCACCGGCCCTGGAATCAGGAGTACCTGAGTTCAAATCCGGCCTCAGACACTTAACACTTAACTAGCTGTGTGACCCTGGGCAAGTCACTTAACCCCAATTGCCTCACTAAAAAAAAAAAAAAAAGGCAATTGGGGGGGGGCAGCTAGGTGGTGCAGTAAAAAAAAGCACCAGCCCTAGATTCAGGAAGACCTGAGTTCAAATCCAACCTCAGACACTTGACACTTACTAGCTGCATGACGCTGGGTAAGTAACTTAACCTTCATTGCCCTGAAAAAATAAGGCAATTAGGGTCTAAGATGGCAGCAAGAAAAGTGACAGAGAAGTCCAGCCCTCCCACATAGTCTCAAGTACTAACCTAAAAAGAGCAACAGATCACAAGATGATATAATGAGGAACTTCAGTCAGCTGCTTCCTCCAGCTAAAGAGTCCACAAAAGACAGGTGAAGCCACATGAGCTTGAAAAGGGTTTGTGCAGTGCAGCTAGCATGACGCCAGGTGAACAGTCGGGAAGCTCACAGCAATACTCTGTCCAGGGTCACCCCAGGGAGAAAAGAAACTCAGGGTTATGACCAAGGGTAGTCAAGTGAACTAACACTGAGTGCTCTGATACAACAGAGGAGGTGAAGGCCATGGTAGGAGCCAAGGAAATCCAAGTCAGAACCAAACAAGGCTGTACCAGGACATTCAAGAATGCTATTGAGGGCAGATCCTGGCCTTGGCGCTGCATCCTGAATCAGGAACTGAGGCCAGAGACATGAGGAAACAGAAGATGCCAAGCATTATGAAGAAATATTATGGGTCACATCGCAACTCTACCATAGGACCTCAGGAGAAAAATACAATAAAAGTAAAAAAAAAAAAAAGCAAACAAACAAAAAAGCTTGATTGTAAGAACTAAAATAATTTGGAAGAAATGAAGCAATTCTATTTAAAAATAGAATTGTGAGGAAAGAATTAGGAAAATAGGGGCAGCTAGGTGGCGCAGTGGATAGAGCACTGGCCCTGGAATCAGGAGGACCTGAGTTCAAATCTAGCCTCAGACATTGGTACTTACTAGCTGTGTGACCCTGGACAAGTCACTTAACCCCAATTGCCTCACCAAATAATAATAATAATAATAATAGTAATAATAGTAATAATAATAATTAGGAAAATAAAACATTTAGAATAGAAGATGGAAAATGTTACCCAAATACTAGATCCCTGAAAATTAAAATAGATCAAACATAACAATGACTCATGAGACAACAAGGAGTGCTAGAACAAATCAGAGATTGAAAAATAGAAGAAAATTATGGTATTTAATATCAAAAAGCAATTGACTTCCTAAAGAAGTCAAGGAGAAGTCATTTAGGAATCCCTGGACTCCCTGAACACCACAACCAAAAAAATTTTAAAAGCCTATATACCATGAACATTTCACAGATTTATTAGAACGAGAAGGTAAAGTTAAAATGATTGTAAGTTGCATTTATATGCAATTGGAACATTTGCAAATGCTTTACATATATTATCTCATTTGATCTCACAAAACCTTGTGAAGTAGGTGCTATGATTGTCTCCATTTTTCAAATAAGGAAATTGAAACTAAGTGGGGTTAAGTTTGTTGCCCAAGGTCACACAGTTAGTGTGAGTCTTTTTCCTGACCCAGTCCCATCCATTTTCTGTTAAGTACACCACCTTAGTTGCTTCCTTTAAATAGAAAGAATCCACCTCTTAAAAGAAACCTCAGGGGCAGCTAGGTGGTGCAGTGGATAGAGCACCAGCCCTGGATTCAGGAGGACCTGAGTTCAAATCCAGCTTCAGACACAACAGTTACTAGCTGTGTGACTCTGGGCAAGTCACTTAACCCTCATTGCCCCGCAAAAAAAAAGAATGAAAGAAAGAAAGAAAGAAGAAAAAAATAAACCCCAGAATGAAAACTCTCAGGAATGCCATAGCCTGAACATCTCAGTCCAAGAAAAGAAATACTAAAGAATGTATGCATACAGTCAAAAACTAAACAAAAATACTAATTCAAGTACTAAGACACAGAACAGTGTTCTGCCAAGAACCAGGGGTAGGTTCTTGGAGGGGAGGGGAGGAAGAGAGGACATACTCTCTTCCCCTCTCCTCTTCCCACTTTCCAGGAACTCCCAGGCATAGAATCCCATGCCACATATTCTGGAGAGAGAAAAAAGGGATCAAGATTGTTTTTTGTTTTTAACAAGCATCTATTAAGCACCTATCATATAACCAATCCAGTACCAAGTGCCCAGAATGCAAATACAAGCAGAAAGAAAGACAATCTTTGTCCAGAAGGCATTTACATTTTAATCAGTGAAGGTAACACACAAAGAGCAGCTGAAAGGTGTCAGGATAGGGATAGGAAAGAAATAAATGAAGTTACCTGGTCCAGGGGTATGGTAGAAACAATTCAGAGTACAGAGTTACAAAGCCAGATTGTGAGGAACCTTACATGTTGGTCTGAGGAGTTGTATTTTATCCTATTGGTAATAGGGGATCATTGAAAGTTTCTGAGCAGGACAATGACAGGATATCTGTGCTTTCAGGAGAACTGTACAATTTTTATGCTTCTTACCTCCCTGCATGGGACAGCTAGGTGACATAGTAGATAGAGCACTGGAGCCTGGAGTCAGAAAGACCTGAGTTCAAATTCAACCTTAGACTTTTTTTGTTTTTGTTTTTGTGTTTGTTTGTTTGGTTGGGTTTTTTGCGGGGCAATAGGGGTTAAGTAACTTGCCCAGAGTCACACAGCTAGTAAGTGTCAAGTGTCTGAGGCTGGATTTGAACTCAGGTACTCCTGAATCCAGGGCTGGTGCTTTATCCACTGCACCACCTAGCTGCCCTAGCCTTAGACTTTCAATAGCTGTGTGACCCTGGGAAAGTCACTTAACTCTGTTTGCCTCAGTTTCCTCATCTGTGAAATGAGTTGCAGAAGGAAGCGGCAAACCACTCTGGTATCTTTGCCAAGAAAACCCTGAATGGGGTCATGGAGAGTTGGACACAACTGAAAATGACTGAATGACAACAAATGGAGCCTGGGGTCACTTCCACTGGATGATTAAACATTAAACGACATCCTCAAAAGAACTATGAGAACAAACCAAGGAAAACAAGAACTAGCTTTAGCAGTGGCATTATCCAATTTCAGAACAAAGAATAAGCCTGACTTTGGGCCTAGGTCTGACAAACTTGTGACTGAGTTCCCATTTCAACTTGACCAAATGTCTCTGAGCCACAGCTATTCTCATTGGGCTGCTGAAGCCCTGGGCAGGGCCAGCTGTTAGCGTGAGGCTCCTTTGAAGCCAAGAAGAAGTTGGACACATTTCATCCATGGGGAATGTTGGCTCATGACAGGTGTTCAAATATTTGCTGAACTAATGGGGAAACAGGAGAATTTTAATAGGCAAAATTCAGCCCAGGGATATACATAGGCTTAGATCAGCTGTAGTGTCAGAGCAAAGTGTCATGGAGTGGGAAGGGGATTGGATTTGGAATCCAAAATCCTGGGATCAAATCCTGGCTCAGATAATACCGGTGTGGCCTTGGGCAAGTCACTTCCACTCGGTTTCTTCCTTTGTAAAACAGAGAGGGTGGGGCTAGGTGAACCCTACAAATTTTCCCCACTATAAATCCTATGATGGGCTGGCTCTGTGGAGAGGCAAGGATGATAGATACTTGTGTTGTTTCACTGGCAAAATAATCCCTATCTAACTTCCCAGTTTGCTGACTGATGTCTGAAATTCTTCCAAAAGGAATAACCCTTCCATGCAAAGAAATATAAAACTGAAACTGCAAATACTTGTTGGAGATGAAGAAATGAGTTTACATTCAAATGACCTGCTTTCTAATCTCTAACTCAGTTGGTCATCACTAGTGTGACCTTAGGTAGTAAGTCACTTCCCTACACTGAAATTCAGTTTCCTTCTCTGTAGCAAAAATGCATCAAACAAGATAACTGTGGAAGGTCCCTTTCTCTTTTGATGTTCTACATCATACAAAATTCCTATTGATAGAGTTGCATCATGAGATGGACCCTTGATCCTTCCTTTATATTATATGCATTAAGAAGCTGCTGTGTACAATGCATTGTGAGAGATGCTAAGGGGTATGTGAAGATGACAAGAGGTAGCTCCTACACTCACTAAGCAAAGAATCTACATCATGATGATGATGATAAAAGCTACATATGTTGCATATTGGAATATGAGCAAGGCATAAATAGCTCTGAGATCACATGAGAGAATCATCACCTGCTAAAATGATAGAATCCTGGAATATCAGAACTGGGAAAGAACTTAGAACATAGACTGTTAGGAACTGGAAGGGAGGAACTTAGAAATTCAAATCAATAGACATTTACTATTAGTTCCACTACTAACATACAATAGCTAGCTTTTATATAGCACTTTGAGATGTTCAAAGCACTTACTTATTCATGTGCTAATCTGAAGCAATTTGGCATGGTGAGTAGAGTGTTGGGGTTAGAGCCAGGAAGAGCAGGGTTCAAATCCTGCCCCTGATGCTTACTAGCTATACAACCAGGGATAAGTCATTAACATCTCTGTTCCTCATTCATTTCCCTAAGACTGATCAACTAATCACTTAATGAGTATTTATTTATTAAGTTCATGCTACGTGAAAGGTACTGTGATAGGCACTGGGGATACAAGTACAAAGAAGTAAACAATCCCTAATCATGATGAGCTTAGTTCTAATGGGGGACTCAGATAAGTATGTTCAGCATAAATATAAGATCTAGACACACAATATAAATACAAAGATGTTCAAAGTTCGAAAGCAAGGGCACTAGCAGGTGGGGAATAAGAAAAGGCTTCTTGAAGAAGGGCTTAAGCTGCATCATAAAGGACGAGGGAGATCTGTGAGGCAAAGGGGAGGAGGGAGTACATTCCAGGCCTGGCAAAGAGATGGCATGAAATGTGTAACTAATGGAGAAAGCCAGTCTGAGTGGATCACAGAGTATGGGAGGAGGAGTAATGTCCAACCAGACTTGAAAGATAGGTTGAGGTCAGCTGAGTAGGGCTTTCAAAACTAAATAGAAGAGTTTTATTTTATCCTAGAAGCAAGAAGAAGGCATTGGAGTTACTTGAATAAGTGAAGTCACATGATCAGATGGGTAAATTGGGAAAATTATGTTGGCAGTAGTGTGTGGGATGATTTGGAGAGATGAGAGTGCTGAAGCAGGGAAACCAATCAGGCATGGTGGAGTGGGGCTTCTGAACTAAGGTGTGTGTAGGTGTGTGGTAGAGAAAGATGTCTGATGATGAAAATGATCACAGTATGTCTATGTTGCTTTAAGGTTTGCAAAGTGTCTTATGAATATTATCCAATTTTATCCTCAAAATAAACCTGGGAGGTAGGTTTGCAACATATTGTGAAGATAGAAATTGGCAACGTTTGGCACATGGGGTAGATGTATGTACTCAAAGAGAGTGAGGACTCCAGGTTAATGCCAAGTTTATGAATGAGAAACATTGGAAGGATGTCAAAAGAAATAGGAAAATTTGAAAGGTGGGGAAGGTTTAGAAGGAAAGGTGTGTTTAGTTTCAGACTTAGTGATTGATTTACTAAGTTAAAGGCTTAGAGGGCCATAATCTGCATGGGGGGAGGTATCACATTAGGAGCTCTCTGGACTTTTTGGTAGGCCCTGGTGGGGATACGCAACAAAAGTGAAGCAGGCTCTGGTTTGTTTTGTTTGTTTGTTTTGCGGTACAATGAGGGTTAAGTGACTTGCCCAGGGTCACACAACTAATAAGTGTTAAGTGTCTGAAGCTGAATTTGAACTCACGTCCTCCTGAATCCAGGGCTGGTCCTTTAACCACTGTACCACCTAGCTGCCCCCAGGTAGGTTTTTTGTTTTGTTTTGTTTTGTTTTAGTTTTCTTGGCAAAGTTCCTGGAGCAGTTTGCCATTTCCTTCTCCAACTCATTTTACAGATGAGGAAACTGAGGTAAAACAGGGTGAAGTCACTTGCCCAGGATCACACAGCTGATAAGTGTCTGAGGCCAGATTTGAACTCAGGAAGATGAGTCTTCCTGACTCCAGAACCTATACTCTATCCACTGCGTCACCTACCCTCCCGCTATGGGATCTTAGAGACCATCTAATGGTATAATTTGCTGTGAGAGGACACAAAGATTTTGCAGAGGGACAACTGAATTAAATAACTCCATATAAAAAAAATAAGCAAACGTAACTTCTGTGGACCAAATCATGTCTCACAGATAACATATGCGTGATGACATTTCAAATGTACATAGATGCAGTGATGAATAAAATACACATTTATCTGAGCACTTTGCTAAATTCATAACAGCTTTTTGTCATTGTGTATCTATCTTCCCAACCAACATATGCCAACACTATGACTATAACCACATGGAGGTCTATGAAATTTTCAGACTTCAAAATTAGACAAAAATGTTTGATATTGGGGGCAGCTAGGTGGTGCAGTGGATAAAGCACTGGCCCTGGATTCAGGAGGACGTAAGTTCAAATCCAGCCTCAGACACTTGACACTAGCTGTGTGACCCTGGGAGAGTCACTTAACCCTCATTGCCCTGCAAAAAAAAAAAGTTTGATGTTGAAAAGACTCAGAACCACAGGTATAATGTAATCCCCTCATTTTACCGGTAGGGAAATTGAGGACCAGAGAAAGGAAGCAATCTGCCTCAAATAACATAGGGAGTCAGTAGCCAAAATGTACCAGAATCCAGATCAACTGGATTCTTGCCGATCTTCTTTCTCTGTCCTCTGTACTACATGTAAGGTACTACGCTAATTTCTGAGGCAAGGAGGCTTTGTGCCTTTGGTTAAGTCACTTAACCTAACATCACAATGCCTATTTTTTTCTTTCTATATCATGTGATTCAAAGTGAAAGGATTTAGCTTTGGAGCACGGCTCTGTCACTTATGAGTCGTGTGCTACTGAGTAATCCCTTCACCACTATGGGCCTCAATTTGCTCATATATAAAAAAACGTAGTCCCAGAAAGAACATTAGATTTGAAGTCAGTGAACCTGGGTTCAAATCTTGCCTCTGTTACTTACTACATGTATGGCCTCACATGAGTCACTCACCCTTCTAAGCCTCAGTTTTCTTATCTGTTAACTGAAAGGAATAGATTTGATGACCTCAAAGGCCCATTGCAGATCTAAATTCTATGATCCTGCTTTGTGAAATAATTGAGAAGGTATGATATATGTGAAGCACTTTTGATTATTGATATTGGGGTAGGTAGGTGCACAGTGGTTAGACCACCAGCCCTGAAGTCAAGAGGACCTGGGTTCAAATACAACTCTGGAACATTTACTAATTATGTGACCCTGGAGAAGTCATTCAACCCCATAATTGCCTCAAAAAAGAAAAAAAATGGCTATTTTTGTTATTCCTTGCAGCCCCCAACAAATAACAAAAAGGAGTAAACCAGGCTTCCTATACAGAGTATAGTAGAATGAACACTGGATTACTTGGATCAGTAAGAGTCCAAAGGCAGAGAGATCAATTTGGAGTTATAGACTTGTGTTTCATTCCTATCTCTCCTACTCATCACCTCTATGAACTTTGGAAAGTTACTTCCCCATCCTGGACCCCACTTTTCTCATCTGTAAACAGGGTGGGGATTCGGGTTGGACTAAAAAATCTCTAAGGTTGCTTGAAGGTCAAAATCCTATGAAAAGCAAAAGCAAGGAGTACATACTTTTTTGACCCAGAGGAGACATCACATAGTGGACGTCCCTACAATTAACCTCCATTAATTGGTGTTTTCATCTTAACAGGAAGTTCAGCCTACTTATAATTTGGCAAGATATATAATTGTTGTAAAATTACCTCTCAGCATATTGGAGGCCTTGGCCTGGCCTCCTATTACAACAAGATGAATGGACTCATTTAGAGAAATCCAAAGGTTTATCCCCAGATCCAAGGCTGGTCCAAGATGCCCAACAGGCACTTCCTTTAGTGATGATCAGATCAAACTTAAAATAAAGCTTGCAGTATGGCTGATTTTAGGGCCGAAGTTCACGTCTTTTCACCAAAAATAAAAAGACAACCAAGATTTTGTTTTCACAGGAATGAAAAGATGTTGAAAGCACTTCATGCTGAAGCCAAACTTTGACACTGAAGAACTTTAGAAATTGGATCCTAGGGCAAGTAGAAAAAAGAGGCTTGGAGTTGGATTTAGGTTCTAGTAATGACTCTGAAAATTCCTAGCTATAGATTTCTTGGTAATTCTCCTTGCCTCTACCTCCATTTCTGTAAAATACAGGCATGTGCTTATATTGCCTTGTTTGTGAGATCCTTTCTTGTGAGGTAAGTGCTTTGGAAGTCTCAAAGTATATATAAAATGGAAGCTATTATCACCCCTTCTTATCTTCCCCATGATACATCAGGTTGGGAATGAGTCAGCTTCCCCATCACCCTCTCTTCTCTTCATGCACACTCCAAGGGACTGAGTCATCACAAGGATTAAGATCAATGGAGGGAGAGAAACTCATCAGTGCCCCAGGGCCACTTCCAAAATTCCAACTGGCAACAGCATCCCAGGAAATTAGAGCCACACTCCCACCTGCCACTCAAGCTGTGGATCCCTTCCCTAAGCAGGACTCTTTTTGAAGTCAATCAGCCCAACTCTCTCTTCCTTCTTCACCCACTGGAAAACTCTTCCACATGCTGATTGCTCATGGACTTCAAAAGGAGCCCTGATACCAGGCGTAGGAAGGGACAGGAAGCCCTAAGAAGGTTGAGATAGTTGACTTTGCCCAGGACTTAACCTCATGGGATGAAATCAGAGGAAGCCAATGGGGAGACTCTTGATCTTTTAATGGGTTGTCTTTGTGATGTTGGTGTAGGAGAGCAATGGGTCTCAAAGTGCAGCCTGTACATAATATTGGCACCCTGCCTTGTACATAATAGATGTTTAATAATAATATATTATCACTGTTTCTTGATGATCCTTCTGATTGTCTGGGAGTTCATCTTTAATAGAATTAGTGTTCAATAAAATAATGCTCTCCTTCAATCTTGTTCAGATGATGGAGTTGGGGTGGAAGTATATAGAATTCACCTGGCCTGAATAACCATACCTGTCTCCTTCCCATCCCCTATTTCTACTGATTTTTCTTTACAACTGTATTAGAACATTGACAGTTATTGATACAGCTGAAATGAGAACCCAATGGCCTTTCCACTATATAACCTCATCCCCTCTCCAGACCTGTGTTTTCATTGCTAGAAGGAACTCCCAATCAAAAAATTGCCCTACCAATGCAGAGCTGGCAACTCTTGGAGAGTTCCCTGATATTGAGAGATTAAGTTATTTAATCAGGATTACATTGTGTCAAAGGCAAATCCTAAATCCAGATCTTTGAGGTGAGTCTCACATCCTCTGTCTACACCATCATCTAGCATCAACAGCATCACTATTAATATTGAGACCCATAGAGGCGGTGAGACTTGCCCAGGATTATAGTTTGGCTGGACCATAGAGTTCAATAACCAACCATCATTCCAGACAATTCATGATGAAACCTGATATCCACATTGAGATGGAGAGAGGTGATGGACTCAAAGTATAATTTGGGACTTTTTTACATGCCCAAATGTGGGGATTTGTTTTGCTTGTCTGTAATATTTGTAACAGAGGGTTTTCCCCCTTGTTTTCTTAGAGGGGATGGGGAGCAGAAGAGAGAGGAGGATTTTATTTTTTAGCAAATCATTTTTTAAAGCATCTTATGCACTATGAATTGAGAAGAGCATTTGTTCATTGCCCTTAATAGAGAAGCACATACACACTCCAATCCAGCCTGTGGAAAAAGTTCCTAGAATGCTAAAAACCGAAAATATGGATCTGTTTTTAATTCATTTTGCTGTTGCTGTTTATGCCAGTTTTGAGGTGAGCATATATTAATTTATTAATATTATACCAGTAAAGGATTGATCTCTAACTTCTCATGGTCTCAGGTCACATGGTAGAGAAAGCAGAGAGATAGCTTCAGCATGCTAGTTAGGGGAGCAGGAGAAAAGCCCCGGAAGACCCATGCTGTCTCCCAGAGAGACCTAAGGAGACCTAAAAGAGCTCAGAAGACATAGAATACCCAGAAAACCTCTAAAACCCAAAAGGACTCCAATGGCATCTTCCAAGGATTTTTTATCCTCTTTTGATAGAGGCAGGTCATTAGACATTGATCAAAGCTAATTGATTGGCATTGCTTGACAGGACTTTAAGGTTCTCTACATTAAAATGAACTCTACAGATGGCAGCAGAGAAAGTATGCAAAAGATCCTCACTCAAATTGCATAAGGTAAATTCCATTATCTAGGTGTCGTTTGATCCAGCCAGTCCTTCATTGAGCTAGACAAAATAATCTATCTCCATTTCTACTGTTCCCTTCGGTTTGTCCCAGGTCAAAGAGAACTGGACTTTTTGGAGTAAGGGGGAGGTGATGACTGAGAAACTGATCTCTGGGACCCCACCCCTAGAAATCCATTATTAATAATTATTTTTTCACATGGAAGACACAAGTCTTTCCTTGTTCAGCATTGGGTGATGGTACTCTGAGACAGAGGGAAAGTAGAAGTGTTCAGTTTAAATTTGGATTCTCTCTTCTCTGTCAAGATGCATGACTGACTGAACGACTGAACAACAACAACGACATATAGAAAATTTTATATAACTATACTCTATGTAGTTTTATCTACCTATATATATCTATCTACCTATCCACCTATCTATCTATCCATCTATCTATCTATCTCTATCTATCTATCTATTTATCTATCTATCTATCTATCTATCTATCTATCTATCTATCTATCTATCTATCTATCATCTATCTATCTAAAATATTAAAAGCATGACCTTAAAATTAGAGGAACAAAACAATTGTTTAAAAGGAATTGAAAGGGGGCAGCTAGGTGGTGCAGTTGATAAAGCACCAGCCCTGGATTCAGGAGGATCTGAGTTCAAATCCAGCCTCAGACACTTGACACTAGCTGTGGGACCCTGGGTAAGTCACTTAACTTTCATTGCTTCCCCCCCCCCAAAAGGAATTGAAGCCTCTTATAGATAGAAGATGACAAGAGAACAACTAATTGTCCTCAATGAGTTCAAGTCACCACACCTAATAGAACTATAACCATGGGCAATTGATGAGCTTATAAACAAGATTGTTAACACAGCATTGATTATCTTTGAAAAAATGTGGAGAATGACGAAGTTGGTGAAAGTCTTAATATTCACAAAGGAGAACAAGGTGAAATCCTAGACACTTATCCAAGCAATATTATGTGTGTATGTGGCTGAATCCCATCCCTACCTCCACCCCACCCTTTAGGAGAATGTGAACTCTTTGATGGACAGTTTCATCTTGTTTGCATCCCCAGTGCCTAGCGCAACATTTTGTATCTAGCATGTGCTTAACAATTTTTTCTTGAATTGAATAGAGGGAAACTTCTAGCAAGCATTATTAAAGGGATGATTCCTGTTCACTTAGAAATAGTCACAGCAATCACCAAGGGCCAAATACAAGTTCTTCAAGAAAAGATCATGCTAGACAGGCTATTTTCCATATTTTGCCAAGGTTATTAGGAATGTTCAATCTGAGCAATGCTGCAAACATATTATTCCTATAATTCAGCAAATTATTGGATCAATGAGGACTTAGAGCTCTAAGGATTTAGCATAGTGCCAGATAGCTGCAGAGCATGCCAACCTCTGGCACAGTGCCAGCATCAGCCCTTTCCATCCAATTCAATAAGAATTTAAAAGGACTTATTTGCCTTGTGCAAGGTGCTGTGGTCAGTGAACTGGGTATACAAACACAAAAACAAGTCCCAAGGACCTCCTGTTCTACAGGTAGGGAAATGAATATATGATACCCATATAGAATAAACACAAAGTTAATTGGTAGAAGGATAGCACTGACAACTAGGGATATCAGGAAGGCCTCCTGTAGAAGGTAGCATTTGAGCTAAGCCTGTAAGAGAACCAGGGATTCCTAGAGGCAAAGATGAAAAGGGAAGGCATTTCAGTTCTGGGGAGCCAAGATCTGCAAAAGCACAGAAATGATAGAAAGGATCCCATGTATAAAGAATATCAAATAATCCAGTTTCACTAGAATGTCATCCTTGAGGAAGAGAGAGAAGAAATTTCTCTAAAGATAGATGGGAACCAGATGTTGCAGAACTTTAAATGCCAAACCAAAATATTTTTTTTCCTAGAAGCAATAAGGAGCCACCAGCACTTCCTAGGTCAATGAATAACATAGATAGAGCCATGTTCTAGAAATATCAATATGGAAGATTGTGGGAAATGGATTGGAGTGTAGAAAGACTGGAAGTGGAGAGAACTATGAGAAAGATATTTGAAAAGTCAAGGTGAGTAGGGATGAGCACCTAAACTAGATTGATAGCTGTATAAATAGAGAGAAGGCAGTTAAAGACACAATATTGAAGAAGTAGAATCTTAAGACATGGCATCTCATTGGACTTGAGGAGAAGAGGTGAAAACAAGAATGAAGAGATGAAGTCATTCTCTCAAAAATCCAGGTAAAAGACCCCTATCTTAGGGAACCTGCACCAACTGTGCCCTCACTCTTCTCTTCCCAATACATATACACCGAATCACAATCCCAATATACATTTTCACTCATGCCTATTCTACATTATTTACTCAATAACTCTTCCAAACTGTCATATGCACACCTGTGAGTTGGGCTGTTAAGCTAAACCACCATTTGCTAGGATAAAGAGAAAATCCTAACACTTTTAAAGTCTAGGGGATAATTAATGATGGTGGACAGCCTCCTTAAATACAGTTTCTTCCCCTAAAAAGCTGACTGCTTTACCCAACATCCTGGCCCTAACAACAATCTTAATAGGACAGAAAAGCATTTCCCAAATGAATGTGACCACAGAACAATTTTAGCCTCGAATTATGGTGGTAAAGACCATAAATGCTCCCAAGTCTGGAGGTATGGGGATAAAAGACTGGGAGTAAACTTAGGGAATATGGGAACAAAAGACAATAAGCAGAACCTTTTCATATAAATGTCACAACCAGCAAAATAATTTCCATACATATATCATTTCATATTCAATATTTTAGAAAGGATCTATCACTGGTATTGAAGCAACTTCCTAAATGAGGAAAATTATCATCTTGCTTTCTTCTGCCCATCTGGAGCAATGGTTCGGGCCTGGGGCCCACATTTTAGGAAGGAGATTGACAAGCTGGTGCACAACCCACAGAAAGCAATAGAGAGGTGACGAAAAAGCATTCCATATGAGAATCTGTTGAAGGTCCATATTAAGGCTCTTTAAGTTGGAGAAGAGAAGACACAGTGGGAACATAACCATTCATTTCATTTCAATTATATAAAGAGCCATCATGTAGGCTTAGTTGCCTTGGTCCCAAAAGGACTACTGGGAGCAAAGGATGTAAGTAGCCAAAGCAGATTGAGGCTTCATGTAAAGGAAAGTTCAGTGGGATACCTAGGAAGGTAGTGAGCTACCCCTCCTCAAAAGTCTTCAAGCAAATGTCAAATAAGTATTTGTTAGGGATTTGGCGGTGGGGGAAGAAAGAAGAAGAAAGAAGAAAAGAAAGAAGAAGGAGGAGGAGAAGAAGAAGAAGGAGGAGGAGGAGGAGGAGGAGAAGGAGGAGGAGGAGAAGGAGAAGAAGGAGGAGGAGGAGGAGGAGGAGGAGGAGGAGGAGGAGGAGGAGGAGGAGGAGGAGGAGGAAGGAGAAGGAGAAGGAGAAGGAGAAGGAGAAGGAGAAGGAGAAGGAGAAGGAGAAGGAGAAGGAGAAGAAGAGAAGAAGAAGAAGAAGAAGAAGAAGAAGAAGAAGAAGAAGAAGAAGAAGAAGAAGAAGGAGAAGAAGAAGGAGAAGGAGAAGAAGAAGAAGAAGAAGAAGAAGAAGAAGGAGAAGAGAAGAAGAGAAGAAGAAGAAGAAGAAGAAGAAGAAGAAGAAGAAGAAGAAGGAGAAGAAGAAGAAGAAGAAGAAGAAGAAGAAGAAGAAGAAGAAGAAGAAGAAGGAGAAGAAGAAGAAGAAGAAGAAGAAGAAGAAGAAGAAGAAGAAGAATAAGAAGAATAAGAAGAAGAAGAAGAAGAAGAAGAAGAAGAAGAAGTTGTTCTGTTCTATTATGTTTGGGACCAGTTGCCCTCTTTGGACTCTTCCAGATCTGAGATTCTGTCCCTTCCAGCTCAGAAAATCTGTGATTCAGTGACAGTTCTATCCTGCACAGATGACTTTTCCCACTGGAAAATACAGGTTTCCGGCTCAGACCCTTATGACAAGTTAAGAAATGTGTTGAAGCCTCTGGGCGGTTCCTGAAGCCTTTGTCTTTAACCACTGACAAGTCCCTAATTAAGAAGTCGACTGTCCTCCCTCCAGATCAGTGATACTGCCTTTCTAGGATTACAGTGAGTGACAGAAGGGAGGGGCATTAGCCTTTTGGGCAGTCGGCCAGACGCACAGATTGCTGGTTGCCACAGGGCATGAAGCAAAAGCCATCACCCTGACAGAACAGGAGAGAGCAGAGGGAAATGTGAGACATCCTGAATAATCGTCACATCCTGCACTGGAGGTGGGGGGTGTCTAAATTCTAGCACTTATATTATCTATCTTGAGATGCAATTTCCTAAAGACCACTGCTCAATTCAATTCAGTTCCCAAGCATTTAGAAAGCACAATGAGAAGAATCCTGAATACAGCACTGGGAGACCTGAAATGAGTAGGAAAACAGCCCCTGCTTTCAAAGAACACACATATAATGTGACTGGGTAAGTCACAATCTCTCTCTGGGCTTCTGTTTCAATAAAATGAGAAGATTGGATAAGATGATCTCTAAGCCCTTTCTCAATTTAAATTCTATGATACTGGGATCTAAATAATGATAGTAAGGGCAGCATGTGATAATGCTACCTGGGAATTACAAGCACAGTGGTTTAGAAGTTGAGAGGAGAGGGGGGCAGCAGCTAGGTGGTACAATGGATAAAGCACCAGCCCTGGATTCAGGAGGACCTGAGTTCAAATCTGGACCCAGACACTTGACACTTACTAGCTGTGTGACCCTGGGCAAGTCACTTAACCCTCATTGCCCCCCCCAAAAAAAATGATAATAATTGGGGAAAAAGGAGTTGAGAGGAGAAAAAGAACAAATTCCAACTGAGGAAGCTCAAAGAAGATGGATGGAGTTAGAGAATTTCAGAGTTGGAAAGGACTTCAGCTATCATCCAGTCCAACCTATACCTGAAAGAAATCTAAGACATCTTGGTGGCACAATAAATAAGTGCTAGACCTGTAGTCAGAAAAAGCTGAATTCAAAATCTGCCTCCAACACTTACTAGCTTGGGCAAGACACTCGACCTTTCTGCCTTAGTTTCCCCATCAGTAAAATGAGGATGATAATAGCATCTACCTCCTAGAGTTGCTGTGAGGAAAAGGTTCAATACTTTACAAACATTAAAGCATAGCTAGAAAAAAGAAAAGAAAGAAATTGCATCAGAGCATCCTTCATGGTGGGGTGGCATCTATCCTAAAAACTGCAGGGAGAAGGAGGGATAAAGGATGTAAGGAAGGTAAAATTAATTCCAGGCACTGTGAATCCTAATATAGCACAAGAGTAATCTGTGATTTATCTAATTAAAAAAAAATATTGGGGCAGCTAGGTGGTGCAGTAGATAGAGCACCGGCCCTGGAGTCAGGAGGACCTGAGTTCAAATCCAGCCTCAGACTCTTAACACTTACTAGCTGTATGACCCTGGGCAAGTCACTTAACCCCAACTGCCTTACTAAAAAAAATATATATTACTATTAGTTTGAATTGGATTCATAAGCATATTGCCTCTCAATGAATGAACAATTGAACAGGCTATCTTTATCCCAAGTAAAATTTAAGGAATTGCTTTACAATATATTGCTAGATAAATAATTGAATGAACTATAGAATATTAGAACCGGGTTGGACAAGTTCCAATCATCTACTCCAACCCCTCATTTTTCAGGGGAGAAAATAAGGCCTTGAAGGAGCAAGTGGCTTGCCCTTAGTCACATAGCCAGTTTAACAGACCCTTGACTCTTAGGCCCATGATCTTTTTCCTACCCAACCCTACTTCTCCACAGAACAGGGAAACTGAGACTTGGCTCAGGATGCCAAAATTTTGAGATGAGACTATCCACACGTACAGGATCATAGGACCAAAAATTTAGATCTGGAAGAGACCTTGGAAGTCATTGACTCCAACCCCTTCATTTTACAAATAAGGAAACTGAGGCTAAGAGACTTGCTAAGGGTCTAATCCTTTAGGAGCTAGAAACAATTGATGTTAGGATTCTGTTGAAAAGATTAATTAGTTAAAATAGCAAGTTGCAGTACTCCTCTACTTCTAACTAAACACACACACACACACACACACACACACACTCTTTCAACCCCCCCCCCCCCGCCCCCCAGCTGCACACCTGATAAGCTTCTACTCAGCCTGGTTCTGTCCCTTGGTAGTAGCCCAGAAGCAGTCATCAGTGTTCCAGTGTCTCCTTCATTCAAACATTTTGTGCCACCTGCTTGAAGCAGAAAAATTGCTAGGTATGATGCTGTTTCTTTTTATCATAGCCAAGTCTGAGTAACCAAATGTTCCATAGGACTGCCTATTAAAAGAGCAGTAAAAGTTGTAATAATGACATATAATACCATGTATCTTGAAACATTTTTTAACTTCAAAATACTTCAGTGGTTTTTATCTGAATGTATTTCTCAACAGCCTTGTGAAATATGTAACAGTAGTATTTTAATCTCTATTTAACAGATAAGAAAATTAAAACACAGAAAAGTTTTGGGTTTGGGGATTTTTTTTTACAATGTGTTTGGAATTTGTCCTTTTGATTCCACTCTCCTTGCTACCACCCTGGGTCAACTTCATTATCTCTCACCTGGATTATTTATAAATATCTTTTTATTGGTCTTTCCTCTTTGGAATCCATTGTACACACTAATGTCTAAGATGTCATCCTTATCCACTGTTCTTATCTGCTCACAATCTTTCAATAGTTTTCCATTACTTGCTAAATAAGGTGCAATAGCTCATCCTGGCATTCAAAGCCTTTCATAATGTCACCAACCTATCTTTCCAGACTTATCTTGTGCTATTCTTTTACTCTATTACCTTACATTCACTATATGCCTGCCAAATTGAACTAGTCCACATCTTGAGCATGCCCTATATTTTCTTATATCCACCCCCTTGCTCAATCTGCTTCCTACCTTCAGAAAAACCAGATTCACTTGACTTCAATTCAGTAAGCATTCATTGTACACAAAGCACTATGAGATATGATAAAAAGGCAAACAAATATAATACAAAATAATCCATGATAACTGTGTAACCTGGGGTTCAAAACTGTTGCATTGAAAATAACTATAGACATCAGTTTGAGGTAAGCATATTAATTTCTATTGTTATAACAATAAAGGATTGATCATGTGTCTCCCTAATTTTTCATGGTCCCAGCCTGCATGGTAGAGAGGACAGGTAGAGAGCCTCAGCATACCAGTTATCATGTGCAGGAGAAAAGCCCCAAAAGACCCATGAGGTCTCCTAGAGAGACAGCATGTGTTCCTAAGGATACCCAAGAGAGAGAGCGAGCTTGGGAGAGACTATGTGGTCTAAGAGAACCATAGAGACCCACAAGACACCTCAGAAGCTCTCCAGTGGTGGCTTCCAAGGTCTTTTTTGTCCTCTTTTGATAGAGGCAGGTCATTATACATTGATCGAAAGTAATTTGGTCATTATACATTAAACACATCTAATTAGTTAGCGTTGTTCTAATCTATTGGTTGACTTGACTTGAAGGTGTTCTATATTATAATGAACCCTAGAGATGATATCAGGGAAAGAAATGCAAAAATCCTCACTCAAGTTATTTAAGGCAAAGTCTGTTATCTAGGTGCAGCTTATTCCCATCAATTCTTCAGCAACCTAGACAAAAGAATCTATCTCCATTCCTTTTGTTCCCTTGGGTTTATCCCAGATGAGATTTGATGAAGTTTCTCAAGGAGACTGGACTTTCTGGAGTGGGGGAGAGAAAGTAAGTTAAAAAGTGATCTCTGGGTCCCCCAAGAAATTTATTATTAATAATTATTTTCTCACAGGACTGAGTAATTTGCATAAGATGCTCCTCACTGCTAGAGAAAATGATTACTTGATATTATAAGCCTAGACAAGGGGTAGAGTGAACAAAGGAACTTGTGAGAAAAGGACTTTCTTCTTGTTTCTTATTTCAAGAGAGGATACATGTAGTTCCAGACCCTCTTTCAAGAGAAACCCAGATACTACCTTAAACGTGCTGGATTGGATAACAGGACAGCAGAGGAAAATGACAAATGTTGTAGGAGATATGGGGAAAATGAGACATTCATACACTCTTGGTAAAGTTGTAAACTGATTCAAATGTTCTGTAGAGCAATTTGGAACTATGGCCAAAGGGCTATAAAACCATGCATACTCTTTGACCTAGTAATACCACTACTAGGTTAGTATCCAAAAAGAGATTAAAAACAAACAAAAAGTTGAATTTGAAATTGGGGAGATGAACATCAATTGGGGAATAGCTGAACAAATTGCGGGATGAGATTATGAAGGAATACTATTGTACTACAAAAAAATGATGAACAGGATGCTATCAGAAAAACCTGGAAAGATTTACATGAGCTGATGCAAAATGAAATATACTGTATACAAAATAACATCAATATTGTAAGATGATATGCTATAAATGATTTAGTTATTTTCAGCAATACAATGATCCAAGATAACTCTGAAGGACTTAAGAAAAATGCAATCCATCTTCAGAGAAAGAACTGATCATATCTGAATACAGATTGAAGCATAATTTTTTGTTAGTTCCTTTTTCTAAAGTTTTTTTTCTGTTTTCTTTCATAACCTGACTACATGACTACACATGTATAACTTATATTGAATTCCTTGAGTTTTTAAGGGGGGGTGGGGAGGGAGGGGAGAAGAGAATTTGGAACACAAAATTTTAAAAATTGATGTTAAAATTTGTTTTGGAGTAGCTAGGTGGAGCAGTGGATAAAGCATGGGCCCTAGATTCAGGAGGACCTGAAGTCAACTCCAGCCTCAAACACTTGACACTTACTAGCTGTGAGACCCTGGGCAAGTCACTTAACCCCAAGTGCCTCACCAAAATTAAATAAATAATTTAATTTAATTTAAAAGAATAAAAATTGATGTTAAAATTTGTTTTTGGGGTAGCTAGGTGGAGCAATGGATAAAGCACTGGCCCTGGATTCAGGAGGACCTGAGTTCAAATCCAGCCTCAAACACTTGACACTAACTGTTTGAACCTGGGCAAGTCATTGCCCCACTCAAAAACATAGTTTAAAGAAATTGTTTTTATATGTGATTTGGGGAAAAATAAAATTCTAAATAAATGGGGAAATTTGAGAGAAACTCAGAGAAAAAAAAGAAAATGCTTTGGAAAGCCAGGTATGTAGCAAATCTAGATATAGGATATGCATGTGCAATCATGTAAAACATTGCCATATTAGTCATTTTGTGAAAGAGAGAGAGAGAGAGAGAGAGAGAGAGAGAGAGAGAGAGAGAGAATGAGAAAATGTATAATATGCTTCAGTCTGTATTTAGATGCCATCAGTTCTTTCTCTGGAGTCAGATAGCATTTTTCATCATAAGTTCTATGAGAATGTCTTAGAATATTATATTGTTGAGAATAGCTGTCATTCATAATTGTTCATTGTACAATATTGTTGTTACTTTGTACAATGTTTTCTTGGTTCTGCTCACTTTACTCTGTGTCAGTTCAAGTAAGTCTTTCCAGTTTTTCCTGAAATCACCTTGCTTGTCATTTCTTATAATACAAATATATTCCATTATAATAATATACCACAACTTGTTCAGCCATTCCCCCAATGATGGGCTTATCTCATTAACTTCTAGTTCTTTATCACCACAGAAAGAGATGCTATAAATATTGTGAGCATGTAGGCCCTTTTCCCTTTAAAAAAAATCTCTTTGGGATACAGACCTAGTAGTTGTATTGCTGGACCAAACAGCATGCACAGTTTTATAGCCTTTTGTGTATAGTTCCAAATTACTCTCCAGAATGGTTGGATAAGTTCGCAATTCCCCCAAATGTGCATTACTGTCCCAATTTTCCCATCTTTCCCATATCCCCTCCAACATTTATCATTTCCCTTTTTTGTCAGATTAGCCAATCTAATGGGTATGAGGTTACCTCAGAGTTGTTTTAATTTGCGTTACTCTAGTCAATAGTGATTTAGAGCATTTTATAGGACTATAGATAGCTTTGATTTCTTCATTTGAAAACTGCCTGTTCATAACCTGTGACCATTTTTCACTTGTGAATGAGTTATTAAGAACTGAGCCTCAGTCGAGGCTGCCAAAGAAAGCTAAAGGCTACAAAAGGGTTTTGTTTTGTTTTTTGAGGTTAGGGTTGGGGAACTATTGAAAGAAGGAAGGCACTACTACTTGTCTTTTATGGGTTAATGATAATGGACTATGGAGAAAAGGTAGAGTTGTTGAACTCTTACTTTGCTTATGTTTTCTCTACCAAGAAGAATGACCCATGCCCTGCCAGAAAAGTATAGACAAAATTAAGCAGAAAGATGGTAAGGAAGCATTTAGTGACTCTTAATTCATTCAAGCCACTGATCCCAGATGAACTATATCTGTAAGTATAGAAATTGACATGCAGATGTAATTGCTGAGCCCATCAGTGATCTTTGAAAAAATTTTGAGACTAGAAGAGATATAGAATGAATAGTAAAAGGCAAATATGCTGACTTCAAAAAAAAAAAAAAGCCTGAATCTAATTTCTGTAAATGTTGTTTTAACAATGAAGGGATATCCAGGAAATATCTAGAAAAACAAGTACCAGGGGCAGCTAGATGGTGCAGTGGATAGAGCACTGGCCCTGGATTCAGGAGTACCTGAGTTCAAATCCGGCCTCAGACACTTAACACTTACTAGCTGTGTGACCCTGGGCAAGTCACTTAACCCCAATTGCCTCACTAAAAAAATTAAAAAAAAAACAACAACAAGTACCAGATTTAAGAATAAGCCATGTCCTTTTGGGTAGGGCTTCAAGACCCTTGTCATGTGGTTTATCAATATTTTAGTAAAGCATTGTACAAAGTCTCTGATTTATCACCATGGATAGGATAGAAAGGTCTGAGATGGATAGTGATACACAGATCCATAGAATAGTAAGTAATACATTGATTTCATTTGGAAAGGGTTAGGATGATATGGCCTCTAATAGTCCTTCCTACTCTGAGATTCTGTAATCTTAGAAAGGGAATATTTCAATTGAGCTTTAAGGTTAGGTAGGAATTCAGCAAGAAGGGAGTAGGAAAAAAGTATTTCAGGACTAGCAAAGGCATGGGAAAGTCCCAGCTATGTATGGGAGATGAAAAATGATTCATTTGGACTGAATGATATAGCATAAGGAATGGAATAATATGAAAGAAGTCAGGAAGTACTAGATTGTAGAACACATTAAATTCCAGGCAGAAATATGTAAATGTTACTCATTAACTGATAGGTAATCACTATAGTAATTTTGACCTTAGAAGTGAGACGAACAACTCTATGGTCATAATAGTCAAGGAAAATTCATCTGGGTGGATAGTCAGAGGGGGGAGTGGAATAAAAAGACCCCACAAGAAGAGATTACTGCAATAGTTCAGGCAGATAATACTGAGAACTTGTTAGAGGTGACTGGGGGAAGAAAAAGAGGATGGATGAAACACATTGGACAAATGGAATTGATAGGATATGGTCTCTAATTCGACATAAGAGGTGAGGGAGAAAGGACAACTAAATATAATGCTGTCCTTTTTATCAAGAGAGATTGAGATAATGATGCCACTATCATAAATAATTGTCTAAATGAAGAATAAATTTAGGGAGAGGGTTAATGAATTTGGTTTCAGACATGTTGAGTTTGAAGTGATGATGGGGCCTTGAGGTAGAAATGTCATGGAGACAATTAGAAATCATAGGTCATAGAATTAAAGCTGGAAGGGAGATTAGAGGCTATTAGTCCAAATGCTTCCTTTTCCAGATGAGAAACTAAGGACCAAAAGACTTATATGACTTGCCCAAGTTCATAGATTTAGCAAGTGTCAGAGTCAGGATTCACACTCAGGTCTTCTGACTCCAAATTCTGTACTTTTCTCACTGTATTTCACTTCAGGTCTATAACTCAGGAAGTCAGAACTTGATGACTCTCCACTCCCTGTTTTTGTTATGCTTTTATTCCATACCTTTCCTTGACTCATGCTTGATATGTTCAAATTTTCCACCACACTTCACATATTTAAATCAAACCTCAGCTTAACTTTAGGCAAATCATTTCACTTTCCCAATAAGCATTTTTAAAATAATTATTACAAGGACACTAATGCACTGCTGGTGGAGTTGTAAACTGGTCCAACTATTCTGGACAACAATTTGGAACTATGCCTAAAAGACTATAAAATTGTGTATACCCTTTAATTTAAGAATAACACTACTAGGTCTGTATCCCAAAGAGATCAAAGAAAAGGGAAAGGGACTTGTTTCTACAAAAATATTTAAAGCAGCTCTTTCCGTGGTAACAAAGAATTAGAAATTGAAGGGATGTCCATCAGATGGGGAATGGCTAAACAAGTTGTGGTATATGATTGTGATGAAATACTACTGTGCTATAAGAAATGACAAGGAAGGATGGCTTCAGAAAACCTGGGATGACTTATATGAACTGATACAAAATGAAGTGAGAAGAACCAGGAAGATATTATATACAGTAACAGCAATATTGTAATGGAAATCAACTGTGAAAGACTTAGCTACTCTGGTCCATACAATGATCCAAGACAGTTCTAAGGAACTCCTGATGAAAATGCTATCCACCTCTAGAGAAAGAAAGAATTAATGACCTCTGGATGTAAATTGAAGCAATTTTTTAAACTTTCTCAACATTTCTTGAATTTTTTCAACACAATTAATATGCAAATAGGTTTTTCCTGACTTCACCTGTGCAATAGGCATCATATTGTTTGCTTTCTCAGTGAGTAGGGGAGAAGTCAGAGAGATTTAATTTTTTAAAGTGAATCCTAAAAGTAAGTAAATGTTTTAAAACACACACAGGGCAGCTAGGTGGCACAGTGGATAAAGCCCTGGATTCAGGAGAACTTGAGTTCAAATTCAGTCACAGACACTTGACACTTACTAGCTGTGTGACCCTGGGCAAGTCACTTAACCCTCATTGCCCTGCAAATACACACACACACACACACACACACACACACACACACACACATGTCTTATGTATTCCAGCTATGCTTGGATCTTGGATTACAAAAACAAACAAAAAACCATATACACACACACAAAAGGAAGGAAAAAGAAATACAGTCCATTCCTGAAGAATTTTGCAATCATAGCTCTAGGTCTCAGTTTCCTTATCTGTAAAATAAGGAAAATAGACTACATAATCTCTAAATTTGTTTACAACACCTAATCTTACATCACTACAAGGATGATAAGGGCTTTGCTGTGACGACAAGAATGCTTGAAGATTTACTACTTATGCTGCCCTCTCCTACCAAAGGTCTTACAACCCTCTGAGGTTTATCAAAACTTCAAGACAATTTCACATCATACAGCATTATAGTAGTTAAAAGTACCAATGAAGAATGGTGGCTATATTTATCCTCAACCAAAGACCAGGGCAAGTGTGGACAGGCTGAGTGCTGCCTCCTGGAGGTGGAAAGAGAAGAGGAAGGAGAGAGTCACTGATCCTCACCCAGATAGAAGTCAGGGTTGGGGAATCTTCTGCAGAAAGGAGTAAAGAAGTGTATCACAAGAATTTCCTGAAGGGCCCTTTTGAGTGCCCTCTGAGAGAAGGCATGAAGCAGAGGGGAAAGGCAGGCCAAAGAATCTGATAAAGAGCTACTAGACATATGGTAGAGTTGGTCTCTGAAAGGGTTCTTTTTTTGTTTGTTTGTTTGTTTTGTTTCTGTTTTTGGTTTTTTTGGGGCTTTTTTTGCAGGGCAGTGAGGGTTAAGTGACTTGCCCACAGTCACGCAGTTAGTGTCAAGTGTCTGAGGCCAGTTTTGAACTCAGGTCCTCCTGAATCCAGGGCTTTATCCACTGTACCACCTAGCTGCCCCCTGAAAGGGTTAATTCTAAGAGAGTCAGTTATATCCACCAGGCATACAACCTGGGTAGGCCAAGGCTAAAAGAAGAGGTACCTTAAGTAGCAAATAAAAGAAACATCAGGAAGTTTCTTCCTCCAACATAAGAAAAGAAGTCTAATGTGGCATTGGTGGTCATGTTGGTCTACCACAAGGATGTATTGGGGAACTGTAATAGAAAGGCAGTCAGAAAGAAACATCTATGGGGGCAGAGCTAGCTATATACTCTCATGCATTTTTTTTTCTTTATACTAGCTAAGGCTGATTCTACTCAGATGAAATCCAGAAACTTGATTCTTATTTCTCTGTCTGCATCTAACCTTGAGTTCTTTCCCAGAGTCTAATAGTTGTATAATCCTAGGCAAGTCACTTAATCTCTCTGCCTCAGTTTCCTTATAATACTAATTTTAAATCTAACAACAGGTCCTTCCCTGTAGGTTCTATGTCTTCACCCCCCATATCCACAGAGCTCAAGACAGTATGCCTTTCTCTTTTTTCCCATCCAAGTTCCCAGACCACTCCCTGCTGAAATCCCAGGTGGAAATGATAATCACTAAGGTCTTCTCTAACACTGATCTTCTATGTTCAATATTTTCAAGTCCATCAAGGATTTATTAAGCAGCTAATATGTGGAGAGCCAAGAAAATGGCCATCCTTATGGAGATTATAATCTAATAGGGAGGTATAGCATGTCTACAAATAAATGTGTAAAAGGTAAGAATAGTACAGGCAAAGGAGAGACTCAAACTACTCCCAGATAATTTCAGGTGAGAGATTTTATGAAGCAATGGGGTGGGGAGAGATTCAATGAGAGAAAGGTTATGAGCAGGCACCTGATCTAGGCTTATGTTTCAAGATCCTTTCCAAGTCTAACATCCTGTGTTCTGAGGTTTAAGGTCCCTTCGAACATATCCCAAGATTCTGGAATCATTGGCACACACTTAAAATAATTTATGATCCACTCAAATGTATTGTGGAGAACAGTTGGGAAGACTCAAATGGGCACTTCTGTAAGCTCTTCTCCCCTTGTCTACCTTTGGTTTTCTTGCTGAGATTTTCACTCTGAGGAATCTTTCTGGGAAGAAAAAGCCGTCCTCAACAGATTCGCCATCACAGAGAATGCCATCTGGCCTCCCACTCTGAATCGCCATGGTGCCCGAGCACGAGGTCTTGCAAACAACATTCTAGAGGGGCCAAGGTCACCACACTGTCAACCTTTACAGATGGGGTTGGGACAAGGAACCTGAACTGCAGCTGTGACCAGGCAGGGACAATGACCCCCATTGTCCCAAGGCTGCTCTTGGGCCACATTTGAGGGCAGTGGGGTGACCCTGAATAGAGAAAGCAGAGAAGTTGCTGGAGGCCTCAGCAAGTTGCCCCTTCACTAATGAAGGGGAGTTTTGAAAGGGCAACAGCCAGGAGTTTGTCTGTAAAAAGGCACTAATATCTATTGTCAACCTATGATCTCTAAGTAACTTGGGATTCTCAGACTCTGTAGTCCTACTACATTCTCAAATGAAAACAAAAAAAAATGCAGAATAAAACAATCAAATCATATAATCATAGGAATTTTGATGAAAAGGAAAGGCTAGTGCACTTATTGTCAAAAGATGTTGTCACTAGCCATAGGACCCTGGGTAAATATAATTAGAAGAATCATATTTATATCACATTTGAAGATTTTCAAAGCAGCCTCACAACAACCTTGTGAAGTGGCTGCTATTATTAGATCTACTTTACAGAAGAAGAAACTGAGGCTAAGAAGAGTTAAGTGACTTTCCCAGGGCAACAATAATACTAACCAACATTTATATAGGGCTTATTATGCATTAGGCATGATACTAAGAACCTTATAATTATCTCCTTTGATTCTCCCAACAATTCTAGGATATAGGTGCTATTATTATCATCCTCATTTTACAATTGAGGGAACTGAGGCAAAGAGAGGTCAAGTGACTTGCCTAGGGTCATACAGCTAATAAGTATCTGAAGCTGAATTTGTGTGTGATCCAGGACAAATCACTTAATCTTTATTTGCCTCAGTTTTGTTATATGTAAAATGAGGATTCTAATAATAGGACCTACCTCCCAGAGTTGTTGCAAAGATCAAATGAGATGATGTTTGTGAAGCACTTAACCTAGTTTTGGGCACATAGGAGGTACTATATAAATGTTTATTCCCTTCCCTTCACTTTTATTTCAGCTTTTTACACACCTGTAGTGCTGTGATTCCTGAGAGGAAAAATAATTCTTTTTTGTTGTTGTTGTTGAGGCTATTGGGGTTAAGTGACTTGCCCAGGGTCACACAGCTAATAAGTATTAGTGTCTGAGGCTGGATTTGAACTCAGGTCCTCCTGACTCCAGGGCTGGTGCTCTATCCACTGCACCACCTAGCTGCCCCAAGGACAAAATAATTCTTTACTGAATCAGATGCTAAATTGAATATTAAAAAGTGCCCCCATGTGTGGCCTGGATAATGACTACTCTTATGCAGTCAGGAAGGGGCAAGATTAATTATCTCAAGGGAGTATAACAGCATTTTCAAAACATTCTTAAAAAAATAATTCCCAGTAATCACTTTAATGAAAAAAACATGCCATCTAGCACTTCTAAGAGCAGCTGAGGTTTCACTGAAGCAAACAATTGGAGGGAGTCAAAGACTGGGAAGCACAGCACCATCCAGCCATTCATTTGTTTATTAGTTCATTTAGTAAACATTTTCTCCTTTGCCTGCTAATTAGGAGGCCACCAAGGGGGACTGCAGCATGTAGCAGCAAGATGCGAGGAGGATAGTTAAACACCCAAAGGACTATGGCCAGTCTTGGTGGCTCAGATTTAGAGCTTAGAAAAGACCTCATTGATAATCTAGTCTAACTGTCTCATTTTACAGAGTGGGAAACTGAGGTTCATATAGGGAAAAGCACTTGTTGAAAGTCATGCAGGACCAGGGTCCCTACTCTTTCTATACTATCGCATTAATCCTGCAAAAGACCTTATAAGTTGTATAGTTACAAAAATCACTGAATCTCAGGGTTTTAAAGGACCCCAGAGGGCATCTAGTCCAACCTGTATCTGAATTGTATCTGCCTTCATAAAATTCCCAGTGATATGTGTAATTTAAGATTCTAAATGTGTATTCTAATCTGTTCCCCCAGTTTGGGGGGAAACTGACTAAAATCACTGATAAAACGAGTTTAGGTTTTTAAGGGTTTATTGGAAAATAGAAAGAAAAAGATTGAGAACAGAATTCCAACAGCCTGGCATTCCTATCTTTCCTCAAATTTCCTGTGAAGTCCTCTGCCGCCGCCTCCACCATCAAGTCAGGAACCCAAAAGCGCGAGAGCTCTCCGCGCAGGCTCCCTTTCCTCCTTCCTGTCTTCTCCCAGAAAAATAGGAGGCTCCTCAAGTTGATTGGCTGGTAGCCTTGATAGACAGCACCCATGAGTAAATGTCATTTCCTGACGCCAAGGAAAAGCCACAATGCCTCTGAGGCATTTTCCTCATGGCAGAGCTTTTCCACAGCAAGTCTCCAGTAGGTGGCATCATTCCAATCATTACAGATAACAACAACAGCCAGAATGTGTGTAGTGGTTTAGGGCTTGTAAAGTACTTTACAACAACCGTGTAAGGTAGGTAATATTATTATTCCCTCTTTATGGAGGAGGAAGATAGTCTAAAGATTTAAGAGTGGTGTAGAAGATAGAGGGATAGACTTGGAGTCAGAAGGAATCGAGATCAAATCACGCCTTCAGCTCTTATGAGCTGTGTGGCCCCGAGGTTGAGAGGGTAAGTAATTTCCCCAAGGACACACAATTAATAAGTGTCCACATCCGGTTGGGCAGTTTACGGGAGGCTGGGTAGAATTGGTGATGAAGTAGGTCCTGGAAGAATGGATTCCAGAAGACAGAAATGGCGATAGGGGAAAGGGAAGCCATAAATGGACCTGGAACAAGAAATCATTATGTTTTTCTCCAAGTTATCCCAAGAGTTGCACCAATGCTTTACTCAGCTCTGCCCAGGGAGACCTGACCTGCTTGATGAAGGTCTAGGAAGGAAATCAGGCTTTTTGATAATTAGTTGAAAATACAGGAGATGTTTAACCCGTAGAAAAAACTAATGGAGGCATCCACACTCTGTTCATTGGATTTCATAGGCTTTAGAGATGGAAAGGACCTCAGAGAACCTATTTCAATCTGTCCCTTTTATAAATTATGAAATTGAGCCCCATAGCAAAGAAGTAATTTGCCAAAGACCAATCAGGGAACAAAGCACAGAGCTAAGATTCAGACCCAGCTTTTTTGTTTTGTTTTGTTTTGTGAGGCTACTGGGGTTAAGTGACTTGCCCAGGGTCACACAGCAAGTAAGTGTTAAGTGTCTGAGGCCGGATTTGAAAACAGGTCCTCCTGATTCCAGGGCTGGTGCTCTATCCACTGTGCCACCTAGCTGCCCCAGGCCCAGCTCTTCTAACTCCAAATTCAAATCTTTGAAGGACCATAATGTGAAAGAGGCATTAAACATGTTCTTAGTCCCTAAAAAAGGCAGAACCAGGAGCAATTGGCAGAAGTGGAAGGGGCTGATTTTAACTTGAATATAGCAACAGCAACAAAAATCTAAACAACTCCAGGTACCCAAAAATATAATGGGCTGATACATTTTTAAAATTGTTATTCATTTTCTCATTCTTCTGTTTCCCTTACATTATGGCTTTGGGGAAGGTTTTGAACTTGGTACTTAGTCAGTTTTGATGGTAAGTGAATATGAAGAGGATCCAGGAAACTGAACTAGTGGAAAGAATACTGTACTTGGATCTAGAAGGCTTGGATTCATGCCCTGGTAGTTGTGAGATACTAGGCAAGACCCCAGAATTTCATCATCTAAGGTCAACTCAATAAGCATGCATTGATATTAAATTCCATTTTCTGAAACAGTACTTTAAGTTCCCCAAAGTACTTTCTTGTAGTATTATTTTCACAGGCAAAGAACTTGGGGCCCAAATAGATTAAATAGGTTGCTCATGATCACACAGCTAGAAAATATTAGAGAGAAGACTGCAGGTAAGAGATGACTTGAGGGCCAGAATTCTGTCCAGGTTACCTTTTGAACATTCTGGAAACCAGTCATCATAAGTGGTATTTGAACCCTTACCTTGGAAGAGACCAAAGCTTGAATATAACCCCTCAGGTGATTCTGCTCCCCTAGCTGATACAACCCGAGAGGTTTAGGATGAAGGAGTGGCCTTGGTGGGGAGCTTGACTAATACTGAGCAACTACAGAATGAAAAGTGAGGTTTGTGGATTAAAGAGGAAACAATGTCTGGCATCTGTAATAGTAACAAATGAAGTTTATCAATAATAGCTACCAAATATTCCCCTGATGCAAAGAAAAGTCTGAGTGAATACAGATGGCAAAGCCTTCATCTGAAAGCCTCTGATCTTATAGCACATTCATTACACAGCTCAGGGTCCTGACAAAGCCTGCCTCAAAACAGGCCTCAGGCAGTCGTGGGCCAGCAGGTCATGCTGACCTTGGGCTTTGACAGAGTCTTGGGGAGAGAGACCAAAACCCTGGGCCAGGGCTGCAAAGTTCTGCCCATGAGCAGAGCCAGGAAGTCTGAGCAAGATCTGTGAGCTTGGCGTTAGCCAGCAAGGGATGAGATGTTAATGGGAGCTTAAGGACAGTGCCGGTAACCCAATATTAGCTGCCCAGAATGTCTGTCACTACGGCGCTCATTAGCTTGAACAAGCTGTCAAAACTTTAGGAGCCAGAGTTGTAGAAATGTGCCTCTGAGATCCACTTGGACAGTTGTCAGAATTCTCTGTTAGGGCTCCCTCTTCCTTGGTTTTTCCTCCCTTCTGAAATAGGAGGCTCTTTCTGGATGGTTATCGTCTTGGGGGTAGGGTCAAGTGGAAACATCCTTGGGGGCTTGTTGGCTGAATCTAAAAGCTTGCAACGTAAGCAGTTTAATACAATGGAAAGATTACTGGACTGAGAGCCAGAGACTCGGGTACCAGCTTTGCTAGTAACTACCTAATAACTAACTCACCTTGAGTTAGTTGAGTTAGTTCCTTCCTGGCTTGTCAAGTTCTTAATCTATAAACTAGTGTTAGTAAATGGAAAAGCTAAGATTTGGAATCCAGGAGTTTGGACTCTAAAGTCCAGAATTCTTTCTCAATGTTCTAGAGATAGTAGGAATCAGAGGTGAGATGATACCAAAGTCCTTTGACCCCTCTACCTGAGTTCAAATCTGGCCTTCTTAATTGACACTTCTTAGCTATGTGACCCTGGGCAAGTCAATTAACCCTGTTTGCCTCAGCTTCCTCACATGTAAAATGAGCTAGAGAAGGAAATGGTAAGCCACTTCACTCTTTGCCAAGAAAACCCTAAATGGAGTCACGAAGAGTTGAGCACTACTGAAATGACTGAAGAACAAAAACTTCTTTCGATAGATGAAACATTTAGAGAGGGAGGAATCACATCAAGCTGAGAGGGAAATCCATGAAAATTTTATGGAAGAAGTGGTATCTGAGCAGGACATTGAAGGATAGGTAAGATGTCTACAGGAAATATGAAGAGAGATATGACATCTGGCATTGTCTCGAATGATGAGAATATGAGATAGCAGCTAGTTTTTTAGTAGGAGATAGAATTTGTGAAGAAGAGTAATGTGAGATAAGGGTAACACAACAGTGTGGGGCCAAGTCTAATAAATAAACTGGAAAAATAGTAATATTGGATTGTCTATAAAAGGGGTTGGGCTTGACTACAAAGTAAGGAGATCAGTAAGGCAGTGTGAAGTAGTAGAAAGAACACAAGACTTGGAGTCAGATGACTTGGGCTAAAATTGGCACTCAGTTACAAACGCATGGTATGACCCTAGGCAAGTCACTTGGTATAGCTGGGCCTTGGTTTCCTCAATTGTAAAACAGAGGCATTTGGCTAGATGCTAACATTCCTTCTCTACCATTCTGGTTTCCTTGGGTGGCTTGTAAATTTGATTTTGAAGATTATTTCTAAGGGGAGTTTCAAACAAATGATCTGGCTGCAGCTAGCTGGAGGGGACGTTAGATTCCATCTAGTCTGACTCTTCCATTTTATAGATGGTGAGGAAACTCAAGGACCAAAGAGTGACTCGTCCTGGGTCGTGAAGATATTAACTGGTAGGGCTTGGATTTGAACCCAGTTCCTAAGTGTTCAGTCTACTCCATTAGGCTGTCACTATACTTGGAGAGTGTAAGCAAGTTGAGTTTCCTCTGATCTCCCTGATACAACAATGGCCAGGATTTGTGGGTCTGAGTTGTCTTTAGGGTACTTAATAGTAGGTGAGTAACTTTGGTCAACTCCTTAAACTTCAATTTCTTTATCTTTAAAAAGGGTTGAGGATTTCCCATCCTACCTTCCTCACTGGGTTGCTGTAAGGAAAAAAATAAATCCAATATTTTGATAATATTGACTATCTACCACTATACAAAAGTAAGCAATTTAATAAGGGTACAGCTTCCCAAGGGGATGATTTGTAGGGGACTTTAATCCCCTGGATGGATAAATTCTGGTTGGCTTGCTAACAAATCAGTCACATGACTTTCTTATTACATACTGTTAGCTCCTTTTTTCCCTTTCTTTTCTTTTTTTGGTGGGACAATGGGGTTTAAGTGACTTGCCCAGGGACATAAAGCTAGTGTCAAGTGTCTGAGGTTGGATTTGAACTCAGGTCCTCCTGACTCCCAGGCTGGTGCTCTATCCACTGCGCCAACTAGCTGCCCCATTAGCTCCTTTTCTTTGAACAGTTAGTACTTTATAGCATTGCAGGAATTAGAACCAGGAGGATGTTTAGTGATCATTTTGTCCAATGTCTTTATTTTATATATGAGGAAACAGCTTCATGAAGAAGTGACTTGCCCGAGATTATATAATTAACAAGTGAAAGGATTGGCATTAAAACCAAGCTCTTCTCAGAAGCAGAGACCTTCTTCTGAACCCGAATTCTGAAGACATGTTTGGTTATCCCTTAAGTTACAATATTAGCAATTCTAAGCATTGCTAATTCTTATCAAACCAAGGGATTAGGGTAGAGAGAGATAGAGTGTGAAACAGAGACGGGATAGACAGACAGGCAGGCAGACAGAGAGAGAGAGGCAGAAAGACAGAGAGACAGAAAGTGGGAGACAGAGACAGAGAGAGAGACAGACAGGCAGACAGACAGAGACAGAGACAGAGACAGAGACAGACAGAGACAGAGAGACTGACTACAAAGAGCACAAGCCTGTTTTAGTTTGGCTTCCTGTCAAAAAGCTTGTCCAATTCCAGTCACTGATGCAATCTGGAGTTAGAGTTTCCTAAATTGGCCATGAAAGAGATTATCCAACTCAAGGGTGACACCTCAAAGGTTCACTTCAGATACAGACCATCTGGAAAGTTCCAATTCTGCTCTGAACCTGAGTCCAACCATCCAAAGCCTTTGAATCTTTCAAAAGAAGGTAGAAAAATGTTGAGTTCACAAGGCTTCACAGTGCCAGACCTAACCACAGACAGAACGGATGGCTGTATACATGATGTGATTTAAGAGGCAACAAGACTGCTCTCCACATCTCAAAAAAAAACCCAAAACAAAACAAATATTCATGACCCTTTCAGTGAGACCTGAAATTACCTTTTGTTAGGGGGCAGGGAGGGGACACAGAGACCTTCAATCTCCAGAATGAGCTGCTAGAAGAAGGAACAGGGCTTGACAATCCTACTGAGGGGAAAGGAATAGAGCTCAAAGCCTTTCCTAAGCACATAGTAGGTCCACAGAAGGATGGAACCCCTTCCCCATGGGAAACAACTGCTCTTTCCCCAAGGAGAGCTGGAGCTGACAGGACAGAGAGCTAGCTGAGGAAATAGAAAGTCTGATTCTTGAGGGAGAAGTCCACTCAATATAAATCAAACATTTATTAAATGACTATTACACTTGAGCTCTTGTACTCAGTTTAGAAATGAAAAAGAAGACCCAGCTAATCCCTCCCATGGATCTTAAAGTCTAGTGGGTGAAGGGGGGACAAGAGAAACATGCGAATAAACATAATAAAATGTCAAATTTCACATGTGCAAAGGCAAAATTAGAGTGAAATGATGTTTTGAGTAGAGAGTGATCACTGGGGGTTGTTATTTGTCCTTTGTGCTCAAACAGGACCAAAAGGACACCGCAATGTCAGGGTCGATGTACGGTGTGTTTGTCTTTGACTGATAGTAAGATAGTGACATCGTAAAATAATAATAATAAAATAGTTGAATAGTAAAATTATAAAATGATTGAATAGTTAAGTAATAAAATAGTAAAAATAGTATGGGGGATGGCTAGGTGGTGCAGTGGACAAAGCACTGGCCCTGGATTCTGGAGTGCCTGAGTTCAAATCCGGCCTCAGACACTTGACACTTACTAGCTGTGTGACCCTGGGCAAGTCACTTAACCCCCATTGCCCCACAAAACAAAACAAAACAAAACAAAAATACTATGGGTGATGCCTTTTTGATGTGGGGGGGTGGGTTTTGACTAGTGAGTAGATTGGATTTAAATGAGGTAGAGTTGTACAAAGTTGTTAGCTTCACTCTCTCTTGGAGAGTCATCAAAGTCAAGTGGCAAGACTAAAGTCAAAGGTGTCAATGAAGGAAGGCTTCATAGATGAGGTGGCACCTGAGCTCAGATCATATTTGGGCAGAGGGAAGAGTAGAGCACACTGGGTACCTGAAATGAAGAATAGGAGAGGAAGAAGAAGCCTAGAGAGGGAGGCACATGCTTGATCAACCTTCATAGCTGGTCCTGATACAAAGAACAGTAGAAAGATTAGAAATAGACACGGGTGTAGTGGATAACTTCTTGGACTTGGAAACAGGAAGACCTGAATTCAGATCCACAGAGGAGATGGGATTTGTTCAGGGTCACACAGATAATTACATAGCAGAGCAAAGGGAGAAGGTGGATTGATTGGCAGGATATGCACAGCTCTACTCTTTACTTCCTGTGTGACCTCGAGTTAGTCATTTAACTTTTCTAAGCCTCAGTTTCTTCATCATCTGTAAAAGGGCAGAGGGGATTAGTCTTGATTACCTCTAACAGCTCTTTATGCTTCTCTTGATCTTGAGGAATCATGCTGTGTTTCCCTTTAAATTAGCCTAAAAAGTAAGTAGATCAAATCTTATCACCCCATCTTGCAAATGAAAAAGCTGAGGCTTAGAGAGGCAATGACTTGCCCAAGGTCACACAGTTAGTACATGTCAAATTCCATACTGAAACCAAGGTCTTCTTATTGTAAGTCCAAGGTTCTTTCCACCACACTATGTTGTCTCTTTTTATACAAAGAAGGAAATAATGATATGTGAGTGAAATGGCCTTAAGTACAATTTTCTGGAAGCTTAGTTCATGGAATTTGAGAACTTAAGGTGTACAGATGAGGGAACTGAGGCCAGAATACATGGTCACTTATCCAGCATCATACATAATATATTCTATTTATTAATAAGTCTTTGTGTTTTACGGTAACTTCATACATACCTTATAGTTCCTCTGTGAAGCAGGAAGATGGATTATGGAGAGGGAGCTTACTGGGCTCCATATCAGCTGAGACCATGGCATCCTCTTGGAAATTACCTTTTTGAATAAATTCCTAATGTGAGCTTACAACAAGGTCATAAGAATACCATGTAGGATTTCTTTCCAAGCCCTGGCACCATTCACTGTCATCCTCTGGTCTTATTTGAACTTCCTCATTATTTATATTCTGAATCCTAGTTCTTCTCTAGGTTCTAGGTTCTAGTCCCTCCCCACTACTTATATAACTTTAGAAATGTCCTTTCTTTATCTGGACCTCACTATAATCATTTGTAAAGTAGGTATAAATATCCCTTCCTTGCCTTTCCTATGTAAGGGAATTGAAGACGAAAGAGGGAAAGGGACTTTTCCAAGATCATTCAGTCACTTGCTGGAAAACCCATGACTTCTTACCCCTGGTTTACTGCTCTTTAAATTAGATGTTCATTCATCTAATTTAATTCTTCTAAAAATATCTCTATTTACATTCCAAAATTGTGATACCACAGAATTTTTTTGTATGGGGGGACAATGAGAGTTAAGTGACTTGCCCAGGGTCACACAGCTAGTAAGTGTCAAGGGTCTGAGACCAGATTTGAACTCTGGTCCTCCTGAATCCAGGGCTGGTACTTTATCCACTGTGCCATCCAGCTGCTCCCATACCACAGAATTTTGGGGGAAATTAAGAGGACCCCAAGGAGTTCAAAGACCATGAGACAAGTCACAAATGAATTCAGAGAAACTTGAGAAGACTTGTATGAACTAATGCAGAATAAAGTAAACCTAAAATAATTAAACAATGACTCCAAATGAATAACTGTAAAATATATATCCTCACTTTGGCAGAAAGGTAGTAATTATAGGTACAGAATGAAGCATACTTTGTTAGGTACTGCCAGTAAACTTTATTCATTCATTTGTTTTTATAACTATGCTTTTGTTTCAAGGGAGGCTTCTTTTATGTACCAGAGAGTCATTGAAAAGTAACTTGAGCAATGTTTAAAAAAAAAAAAAGGCACCAATAAAACTTACTTTTTTTAACTGAGCCAGTAGAATAGGCTGTGATATAATTATTTAAGAGAATTTGGAACCCCTGGCCAATTCTTGTCAGAAGCCTAATGTAGATATGGCAATTCAGTCAAGTCTAAGGTTGGGATTAAACTGAAACTACCATTAAGGAAATTGAATCATTAAATTAACTTTCATGAGAAACTTGATCCTCAGTACAGTGACAAGGACAATCTTTCCCCCACTTTTTTGTATAGTGGGAGGTTGTGTTGAGAAATGCCCAAAGTAAGCTAGACAGTCATTTCTGACCATTTTTTATCTTTCCTGTGACAGCCTGTGGCTCTATTTTTCTGAGACTCCCTACTGAGAAGGTATTGTGTTCTGAGACCAAAATACTTTCCATTTTCCCAACAGTTTCCCTTTAAAAAGTTCCAAATGTTAAACCACATGCTATGGAATTTAACTTCAGAAAAAAAGCCCTGTGGGGAGTCAGTAGAGTCTGGTGTACCTCACTTTTAAAAATGAATATGTTGCTAAAATGTTGCAGGCAATTTTCAGATTGAATTAATAGAATCATAGAATCTTGCGGTTGGACAAGACCTCAGAAGTCATGGAGACCAACTCCTGCCTCAAAAGGAAGACCTGTGACTACATCCCCAATAATAGAAGTGTTCTCATACAGTAGAAAGAGCTTTGGACTTGAAGTCAGGAGACCTGAGTTTGAATCCTGGCTCTGACATTTACTAGCTTTGTGATCTTGCACAAATCATTTTTCTTCTGAGCCTCAGTTTCTTCATTTGGAAAAAATGGAGTTGGGTTACATAATCACCAAGGTCACTCCAAGCTTTCACATTCTAATTTATTATCATCATTCAGTTTGACATGAGAACCTCCAGAATGGGGGGTGGGGAGAGATTAATTTCTTCTTATTTCATTCCACTTGAAGATAGTAATAAATGTTAGAAAGGTTTTGTTTTTCCTTTTGGTTTGTGGTAAAAAGTTTTAACAGTCGGTTAGATAATGGAGAGACGCCAGGATTTTTTAGGACCACCCTTTTGGGGAGGAGACCAACAGCATGAGCTACGCAAACAAAACTTGCCTCCCCTGTCATTTCTAACCATTAATCATTATTTCTGCCCTCTGGGTCCAAGCAGAAAAAATAATATGAAACCTCTTCACATAACAGCATCTCAGATATTTGAAGATAGCTGTCATTCACCACCATATCTTCCCTTCTTCAACCTAAAACATTCAAGTTCCTTCAACCAAGTCCCCTCACTCTCCTACTCAAGTCTTCTTATTAATGTCCTTCCTAAAGTCTGGCACCAGAATTAAGTGCCATATGCTAAGTGTTATCTGACCAGGACAAAACAGAGCTTGACTAATCCCACTGTGCACTTCTGAATTTAGCCCGAGTAGGTTTTAGTTACCAAGTCACAGTGTTCACCCTTTAAGTCCACAGTCCTCCAAAGCTCCAGGCTCTTCTTTCCAATGTTTTCAAGCCATGCCTCTACTGTTGGTACATGGGCAGTATGTGGTTTGAACCCCCACAGAAATTTGTGTTTTCCTCTATTAAATTTCATCTTGTAGATCTAGTCCATACTTCAGAACTGTAGAGATCTTTCGAAGTACTGATTCTATCATATAATGTATTATCTATCCCTCCCCACTTATTTGATAAAACAAGGAATCAAACCTTCATTTAAATTTAAAGGAACCTGGTGTTTGGCAAGTCTTTTTGTAGATAGAAGAATCCTTTGGCAATAGGATTTACTCACTGTCCGGTTTATCAATTTTTCTGAAGTCTGTTATAATGGGGGGAGGGAGAAGAACTGGGAAGAGGGAGATTTGGTTTTAAAACCACAATGACTACTTGAGTAAATTTGGGTAACTTTTACCCCCTCTCTAAGTTTCAATGTCCTCGTTTCTCAATAGGGATGATAAAACTTTCCTTGCAAACACCATTATTATCATTAGCACTTATATAGAGCTTTAAGGTTTAAGTGACTTGCTCAGGATCATAATAGCTAGTAAGTCTGAGCCTGGATTTGAACACTGGGTTCCAGGTCCAGTACTCTGTGGTGCCATCTGCTTGAAAGGTTGTAAATTCTGAATAAGGTAAAATATGTGAAAATCCTTTAAAACCCAAGAATGCCATCCACATGTTAGAGATCACCATCCTTACATTTCTTCATACCCTGAGCTGATAACCACATCAGCTGTATCATTCCCACAAAGGGGGAGCCCAAGTTGCAGAGTGAGATTGTAGGATAGAGGTGAGATGGAATTAAGAAATTCACAGGTTACAGTTATGAGTATAGGGCTACTTTTTGACTGGAGTTGGTAGATCTTCAATTTCATCAGCACAAAGATGTAAAGCAGAGGTGTGTCAAAACAGCCACTGTGACCCACAATACTCTTGAGTATAGCCCAAACCAGATTAAAGTCTAGTTCCTATCTGATTTTTAATGTGTTGATGTATTACTGATTTTAATGTGTTGATGGGGGTGCAGTGGATAGAGCCTGGAGTCAGGAAGACATCTTCCTGAGTTCAAATCTGGCCTCAGATGCTTACTAGCTAGGTGCCCCTGGGCAAATCACTTAACCCTGTCTGCCTCAGTTTCCTCATCTGTAAAATCTGCTGGAGAAGGAAATGGCAAACCACTCCATAAAACTCTAAATGGGGTCACAGAAAGTAGGAGACAACGGAAAAATTACTTAACGACAACATAAATTATACACACACACACACACACATACACGTGTGTGTGTGTGTGTGTGTATGTGGTTTCCTAAGTCAATGTGTGGCCCATAAAGATCCTCATGTACAGTTTAGTGGCCCCCATTTCTGAGTTTGGCAGTACTCATGTACATCAGTTTTTCCATTTATGACTTTTTCATATCCTCCCATAAATTCACCAAAGAAAGTGGGGGTGGGATGAAGGCCACACAGAGTACTGGGTGCCTTCCTCAATTTCTCTTGATAGCTCAAGTATATCAGTAAAACACATAGGATGCCCACTCACCCTTTCTTTTATACATTAAATTTTATTTTTAGTCAGTAAAAATCTGCAGTTTCTCCCTGCCTCCCCACCCTACTCCCAAATGAAAATGAAAGAAAAACAAAACTCCTGTTTCTTTGTATAGTTAAGCAAAATAAATCTCCACATTATTATTGTTGTTGTCCAAGTCATTTCAGTTGTGTGCTCTTCATGACCCCATTTGAGATTTTCTTAGCAGCAATACTGGAGTGGTTTGTCATTTCCTTCTCCAGTTTATTTGACAGATGCGGAAACTGAGATGAACAGGGTTAAGTGACTTGCCCAAGGTCACACAGCTAGGAAGGGTCAGAGGCCAAATTTAAACTCACATCTTTCTGATTCAAGGCTATCTATCCACTGCACTACCTAACTGCCCCTAAGCCTGTTGTAGTCCAGTGGTAAAGTCCATTTTAAAGACCTGAACCTGAAGCCCACAAAGGTTCTCTGACGATATCTTTGATACCTATTCTCCTATGCAATTGCCTATTTATAATCTTTGGGGGGGGGGCAATGGGTGTTAAGTGACTTCCCCAGGGTCACACAGCTAGTTAGTGTCAAGTGTCTAAGGCCGGATTTGAACTCAGGTACTCCTGAATCCAGGGCTGGTGCTTTATCTACTGCACCACCTAGCTGTCCCCTTCAATTTCCTATTTATAACATGTCACAGCTGCTCTCTTCTACCATAGACTAGCCTCCATCACCAGCTTTATCAACAGCTTTCATTTTTTGGAGACTATAGCTTCTCAAAAGAGAAAGACTTTGTAAAACACTTTGTAAACCTTAATTTTCCATCTAAATATTAGCTATTACCATTATTCTATGATTCATGGCCTTGTGGTATCAGCAGAAATATGTTTGATCAATCTGTAAGCATTTAAGGTATACAGAGACAAAAAATGAAATAGTACCCTGCCTTAAGTAGCTATATTCAATCAGTGGAAACATGTTCATAAATAAATACAGGGGCAGCTAGGTTGTGCAGTGGATAGAGCACTGGCCCTGGATTCAGGAGGACCTGAGTTCAAATCCAGCCTCAAACACTTGACACTTACTAGCTGTGTGACCCCGGGCAAGTTACTTAACCCCAATTGCCTCACGCGAAAACAAAACAAAACAAAACACCAATAAATAAATAAATAAATAAATAAATAAATAAATAAATACATACATACATACATACATAAATACATAAATACATAAATAAATAAATAAACAAATAAATACAAAACCTATATAAAGTAATTATAAGGTGGTGTTGTTGTTGGTTCTTGGTTCTCAAAAAGGACCAATGACATCACAAGGTTGATATCTCGACTTGCCTATGAATTGGATTTAAGTGAAGCAGAGTTTCAAAAAGTCAATTCAAAGGTCAGAGAGGTGCTAATACGGTGCCAGGGAGTGCAGATCAGGGAAAGCTTCATGGAGGTGGTAGCAATGAAGGGAGCTAGGAATTCTACATTGGTATTTTTTAAAAGATAGATCTTGTTACAGGGAGAAACTTGGGATCATAAATAAACTTTGCTCTTTCCCAAAGTCATCCCAGTTTATTTTCTTCCTCTCAACTACCAGGAATGACTCCGAACCCAGATCTTTATTCATTTGCAGCATTTGTCCAAGATATATGTGTGTGCTGATGGATGTGCTATAGGTAGCAACGCATATAGATGAAGATCGAAAACTCTTCCTTAAGTGAGACATTGGGCCATGACTAGAAGTATCAATGTCAGCACACTGAGAAAGAATGGGGTTAAACTCAAATGCTCATGAAAACTTAGCCCCATATTCTTCAAGGGCAGTCACTAATGATCAATTATGGGCTCACATTTCCAGAGGATTGTTGTTGTTGTTTGTTTTTTTTTAGTGAGGCAATTGGGGTTAAGTGATTTGCCCAGGGTCACACAGCTAGTAAGTGTTAAGTGTCTGAGGCCGGATTTGAACTCAGGTACTCCTGACTACAGGGCTGGTGCTCTATCCACTGCGCCACCTAGCTGCCCCTCCAGAGGATTTTAAAATCAACAACAACAACAAAAAATACTTTCCTTTAGACAACCCACTGAGGTAAATGGGGAAGGATGATTGTTGTCATTTTACAGATGAGGAAACTGATATACAGGAAGGTTAATTTACTTGTCTGGACTCACAGGTAAGTAGGATTTGAATTCATATCTCATGACTTCCAGTACAATCATGCTGCCTTTCTGTATAAAGGCAAGGGGATTATAGAGAAAGATAATAAATAATTAGGCTTGAAGATAAATATGCCTATGTTTTAAGCACAAAAACATATTTTTCTAGAATCAGAAAACCCTAAAGCTGGATTAATCCTTAAGAGATTATCAAATACAAATCCTGAATATTATAGATGTAATGTTCTCACTCAGAGTGTGAGCAGTTTTTCCTAAAGGGAAGCCCTATGCTTCAAGCTATGAATTCTGAGGGAGACAAGACTCCTGATTGGAGGAGAGAATGCTAAACACGATGTTTAGTATCTGAATGAGGAGAGATTGTTGCAAGACACTTTGGAGAGTTAACTACAATGAGACACAAGTTGAGATAAGCAAGGCTGGTAATTTTGAATGGCTAAAGGGAACCACAGACATCAGGGGAAGCTGGCCCCATCAACTCCACATTTCCAACACTAGGGAAGCTGAGCATGGACTCCCATTGATAAGAGCTTTCCCTCTCTCTTTGGTTGAGCTCAGCAGTACCTTTAAGCTTGGGATTTCTTTATTCTAATCTAAAAAATAGATTTAATTGATGGATATTTATTGTTTTGCTTGGATAAATGATGGCTAGAAGTCCATTCATGATAGACTTTTACGTAACCAGTGTTTGATGGGAAAGAGCTATGCTGGTAATAGAAAAATAATTATTATACTCTTTTTAAGAGTAATCAGAGAGGGACAGATGGGTGGCGCAGTGGATAGAGCACTGGCCCTGGAGTCAGGAGGACCTGAGTTCAAATCCGGCCTCAGACACTTAACACTTACTAGCTGTGTGACCCTGGGCAAGTCATTTAACCCCAATTGCCTCACTTAAAAAAAAAAAAGAGTAATCAGAGAAAGTGGCATATAGCCTGTCTCCCCCCTCCCCTGCCAAAGTGTCATGCCCCTAGACTCATTGATACATGAGGTGTGGTGCACCTTTTGGGATAGGTGTGAAAAGGCTCAAGCTCCTGACCACAGCTTTCCTTTTCTTTCTCTAAAAGACAGAAATCGGTACCTTAGGAGGGTTGGGCCACATCCCAGATCAAATAGTTACCAATGCAATGGTATATATGTGCCAACTATTTTTATTTATTATAGAGTTATCACACACATACATTTATATATACATATAATATATATAATACACATATATACATACCACAGAGGATATATATTATACATATATTACAATATATATTACACAAAGAAGAGAAACTCAGGTCCAAAGAGAAGGTTAGAGTGATTTAACCCAGTATCAGTTAGTGGTAGAACTGGAGCAAAAAGTCAGATCTGTCCAGGGCTCTTTCTCCTACATAACTTAAAAAGCACAGATTATGAGACCATCTAATCTAACTCTCTCTTTTATAGAAAGAAAGAAAAATTTAAGCAATATAGTATAGAGACCCAGTGTCACATGGTTCCTTGAGGCTCACATTGAATTAGAAAACCACAAATTTACACTATCTATATTGTATTGTATTTTTATTTATTTTATTAAACATTTCCAAATTACATTTTAATCTACTTCCCAGCTAAACCTGGGAGTTTCCGCAGCAGCTTGCTCACAGGCCAGAGTTTTATATCTTTTATGTAGTGGATGGAAGGCTGGATTTGAAGTCAGGAAGAGCAAGACACAACTGAAAAACAAACAAAAAAAATGTGTTAGCCCTCAGTTTCCTCACTTGTAAAAATGGAACTAGGGTTTGATGACCTCTAAGGTCACTTATAATTCTAAAACTATGATCTTGGAAGGCTCAGACTGGGGAAATAATTATCCAAGTTCACACAATAGTGAACTGAATTCAGATCTTTTGACATTCAATTGAGAGCTTTTTTTTTTTTTAGTATACTATAGCTGCTTCTGCCATCACATGAAATACTCCTATACTAGTAGATATATTATGCCACTTAGCAAATGAGTTAATTAAAGCTCAGTGATATGAAGCAACTTGCCTACAGTCAGACAAAAAGGAAATGTCAAGACTGGGATTCAAACCCAAGTTTTCTGAGTCCAGGTGTACCCTTTCCACCATATCATTGAACTGGGAGTCAGAACTCAGGGCTGTTTTTATTTACATATACAAACAAAAATTTATCATGCAGCTATTTTATGCAAAACTCTATACTTATTCTATGAGGAATTTTTAAAGATATGTTCTCTGCCTTCACAGTCTTACAATTCAATAGGGAGGAAAAGGACAAAGATTCCAAGAACTATAATGTAAATTCAAAGATGATGAATGCATAAGAGTTAACCATTAGGAGATCACTTCCAGGCAATAATAGGACGATGCCTGCATGCTTATTAGAATGGATCCTACTTCTTCTAAGGTTTTTCTCCAGTGCCTCACAGTGATACAGAGGTTTCGAAAGACATACTCTTTTTTTTTTTTGTGAAGCAATTGGGTTAGGTGACTTGCCTAGGGTCACACAGCTAGTAAGTATTAAGTGTCTGAGGCTGGATTTGAACTCAGGTCCTCCTGACTCCAGAGCCAGTGCTCTATCCACTGTGCTACCTAGCTGCCATTATTATTATTATTATTATTATTTATTATTATTATTTTTATTTTTATTTTGCAGGGCAATGAGGGTTAAGTGACTTGCCCAGGGTCACACAGCTAGTAAGTGTCAAGTGTCTGAGGCCAGATTTGAACTCAGGTACTCCTGAATCCAGGGCCTGTGCTTTATCCACTGCGCCACCTAGCTTCCCCCCAAGACATACTCTTGAAACACAAGCTGAAAAGGCTTTGAGTAGATCCACAGGAAAAGATTCTACCTCTGTCATCTAAAGACCAGCTTAGGTCAGCAAAAGGAATTTCATTACCAAAAAAGTGATCACCAGGGAATCATTGGGGGATGGTGTAGGAACTCAAATAGTAATTTTTAGAAATACTTTTCAATTATCAAGAATTTGTTTTTTCTCCTGGCCACCCTCCCCTTCCCTAATGACTGAAAAAAGGGGGAAAGGAAATATTCATTTTGTATTCATATAAGCAAACAAAACTAATTCCCACATTGACCACATCCAAAATTGTATTTCTCATTCTGTATATTAGTCCACCATCTCTCTGTCATAAGGGGAGCAGTATTTTTTATCACCAGTCTTCATTGTCCTGATCAAAACTCTTATGTCTTTCAAAATTGTTCATTTTTATAATATTCGTATTATAGTATCAATTCTTCTGATTTTGTTCACTTCACTCTGCATCAATTCATACAAATCTTCCCAGGTTTCTCTGAAACCATCTCCCTCATTATTTCTGGGAGCACAATGGTATTCCATTACAATCCTATGTCATTTGTTCAACTATTTCCCAATTAATGGGTAACCCCTTATTTTTCAGTTCTTTGTCACTACTACAAAAGAAAGAGCGGCTATACATATTTTTGCACATATAATACTTTTGTTCTCTTTCTTTTATTCCTCTGAAGTATAGACCTATTATGGTATGGCTAGTTCAAAGGGCATGTACTATCTAGTAATTTCAGGGGCATTATATTATTATTATTATAATTATCAATTTCTTTCCACAGTTAGGATGAGGAGGCACCATAGCTCCAGGAATGGTATGTGTGTGCTTACCCTCCACCTTTTGTTCAACTTTGCCAATATGATTGATCTGAGGTAGAACTTTGCCCCTTATGATCTTAGAAAATTATGTGGGCACTGAGGGGTTAAATGACTTCCTCCGTGTACAGCCAAAATGTGTCTTCTGTGGGATTTGAATCCAGGATGCATGAAGTGTTATCTATATTTCCTATGGTACGTTGCTTCTCTTGAAGTATTTAAGAAGTATTAATGTTGTCATTATGGAATTCGGGTCTTAAAACCGGTAGACCAGAGTTCAGATCTCACCCATGATACACACTGGTATGATTCTGTAGACAAACCATTTCAGCTTTCTTTACTGTTCATATCTCCCCCTGCTTTTCCCACTAAACCAGAGACAAGCTGGATTAAGATCTCCATTGAGAGATTACCAATAATAGTGCCCCAAGAACAGGAATTCCCCCCCACCATCACCCCACCAATGTTTACAAAATCCCAGACCCTTCCTTTAACACCCCCCCCAATCCCCCTGTCTATTAAGGAAATATTCATAGTCCTCCTGACTTACAGAACATTGTGCTGGCTCTTAAAGATTTACGGAAGAGACCGTGCTTATGTAAGAGCAAGTCCAACCTGAGCAGAAACTTCCTCTATATCATGTACTGTAAGAGGCCCTTATTTAGAAACTGGGTTCAGTAGCGGGGTTATCACTCATTACCTTCTTTTGAAGCTCAGCCATCCCCGCGCCAAAGCTGATATCCCCCTCCCCCACATGCCCTCCCACCATCCTATGCTTCGAAGATTCAAGAAACTACTTTGGGAAATGATTATTGTTTTGTTTGGGGGGGGGGGCGCTTTGCTCCGAGGCTAAGGAAAGGAGGAAGGCAGAAAGAATGACCAATTATAGCCAGTGTTGTCTTTAGATGAAAGAACCTTTCTGTAGGGCTCCTCCGTCCCTTGTTGGGGCTGTCAACAGCAATTTGACAAAGAATGTTTCTGGCCCTGACCTGTTTTTTCAAGACGGTAACCTATATTGTGTATCATCGCAATTCGGAAGAGAATCGTCCATTATCCCGGGCGGAGGGAGAGGCTCGGGCAAGTCAACGGAGCCTTTAAAAGCAGGAAAATTGACTGAAAGATTTCGTGGGGGAATCTTCCGTCAGGGCTAAGGGAGAGGAGGGGAGGGGAGGGGGCAAGAAGCAAAGTGGCTTTCATCTGACTCTCCTCCTCCTCCTCCTCCTCCCCCCCCACCCCCCCACCCCTTCCCTGCAGCCAGCGCACACTCCGGAGGCCACGGCTCGCGATAAACTGGCGGTGAATGGTCAATTGTTAGAAAATCCTAATTGATTCTGGGTCAGTCCCTTTCAAATAGCTGCTGTGTTCTGGTCATTTTTTCAATTAAATCTTAACAATTCACATCTGACAAAACTCGGAATCTTGTCAAAAAGGGTTCAGGTTCTCCTAGTAGGCAAGAGCAAGGGGGAAAAAAGATTACCCTGGCTTAGAGAAAACGCTTAGACATAGCAACTATTTAAGGACTTAATTGTAAGAATACTTCTTTATTAGTAGTTCCAGAGACGCTTCTTGATATCACTGAATTTCTCTAGCTACCATAAAGGGGAGTGGGGTGGGGGGGGGGAGAATATGTGGGTCAGAGGAGAAATAAGATGAAGGAAACACCATTGGTTCATCTATGATTGCTCCCAGGTTACAGAAAAAAAAAAACAGAAAAATGGTGTCTCATACCAATCACATCTTGTAGATAACCAGCGCATCATAAAATCCTGAAATCTGAGAGTTAAAAGTGACCTCAGAAATCAAAGTTCAGTGTAAGAATCCCCTATAAGGAGTCTCCACATAGGTCTTGCTGAACTACCTTCTGTGACAGGGAATTCACTACCTACCAAAGTGGTTCATTCTCTTTTAACAACTCTAATTTTTCGAAAATCCTTCCTTACGTTGAGCTGAAATCTGCCTCTATTTACTTACAGTCATTGCTCTCTAGAGGCCGACTGAAAGTGTTCCACAGCTCAAAGGAGAGGAGGGGAGGAGAGAGGAGGAGAGGGGAGGGGAGAAGAAGGCCCGGGACAGAACTTTGAGTTACGTTCACAATTAGTAGCATTAAATGGATGATGATCCAGCAAAGGAGACCAAGAAGGCACAGTCAGAGAGGTAAGAAGAAAACTAAAACAAAGTACCATGGCAAAATTCCCAAAGGAAAGATTAACCAGGAGTTGAGAGCAGTCAGCAATATTTGTGTATCATCCATGCATTTGATCATAGATGTAAAGCACTATATACAAATGTCACCACAGATAAAACATTTCTATGCGCCTTTATTTTCTCATTTGCAAAACGGTATAAAAATCCTTGTACACTCTTCCTCACTAGGATGAGGTTTAAAAAAAAAGGTTTGTATAGCTCTAAGCTGCTATAGCCACAGCAACAATTATTTGTTGATAATTGATAAAACATTTATTAAGTGCTTACTGTGTGCCAAACATTGCCAAATATAGACCATCCCAAAGGTCTTAGTGCAGTTTTAAACTTTAACATCTTAAATGCTTTAATGGTTTAAAATAGCACTAAGCCTTTTTGGACACCCTGTGTTAGCAGGGGAGAAAAAGTCCCTACCCTCAAAGAGCTTTCATTCTAATGGGGTAAGACAACACATAAAAGAGAACTGGAAGCAATGGGGGAGGGAGGAGGGAGTCTTCAAAGTCAAGAACCCAGAAGGAAGCATAGCTAGCCACCACTTCCTCAAAGAGATTAACTTCCAGGTAGAAACTCACCAATCAGATGAGAATCACAGAAGTGGAGGCATTTCCTGGGTGAAAAAGCTGATGAGTCTGGAGAGCCAGGAATGGGATTGGGAGTGGACTCCCTTTATGATTTCTTGCTTACACTAACTCTTCCCCCACCCCATTATATTCTGAGTATCCATAGTCAGTGATTAATTCTCCTAATACACACCCTTCATCAAGTTACACGTTATACCTCCACACACACATATCTCAGGAGTAAAGCCAAACTCCTCTGGACAGGATTCAAGGGTCTCTGTGATACAATTTTTTTTAATCATGTCACTCCAGTGCTCGAGGACCTGCTATGGTTTCCCATTGCCAAAAGAAATGTAATCCAAAGCCATCATGCAGACATTCTAGATTTTTCCAAAACCACATAGTTTTCATTTTGTCTTTAGTTGTTCTATTCTAGAACAGACACATGCACAACAGAAACACTTTGGGCCAGCCTTCTATTGATAAATATTTATTCAACAAGTATGTAAATACCTACTACATATCTCCTATTTGCATAGCACTTTATTAAACTTAAAATGCTTTCTTCACAACAACTCTGTGGAGTCCAAAATAACTAGTGGAAGTATTATCTGCATTATAATGGGACACAGGTAGGTTAGGGGACATAGCAAAGTTCACACAGTAAGAAATATCTGAGTTGGTGTTCGAACTCATGAAGGACTATCTTTTTAGTACTAAATAACATTGTACTGGTGTTGCTAGATAAAAGAGGAAAATGGAGCACCACTGACTCCAAAGAACTCAGGTATATTCCTATGTTATTATCTTGAGCATTTTGGGGCAGCAAGTGGCCTTGAAGTTGGGAGGACCTGAGTTCAAATCTCACCTCAGACACTTACTAGCTGTGTGACCCTGGGCAAGTCACATAACCCCAATTGCCTTAAACATCTGGGGCCATCTCCAGTTGTCCTGATCTGTATATCTTGCCAATGGAGCCAGATGGCTCTGGATCACTGGTGAATTTGCACAGCCCTACTTCCCTTAAATCTAATTCTGTGTAAATCATGACATTCTTTGAGAATGAAGGACAAACAACAACAGCAACAACTTTATGAAATGACTAAATCTTCAAGTAAAAGTTTGCCTACCTCCTGTCAGTGATCTGGTAGATGGTATTCAAGTGCAATTTGGACTTGATGCCTTGTGAGGTTCCTTCTGGCTCTGAGATCCTATGTTCTGTGTAGGACTGTATGAAAGGAAGCCATCATTATTACTTTGAACAAGTCATTGCCTTTCTCTTCAGTTTCCTTGTCTATAAAATGGTGGTGCCCCAGATAGTAATACAGAAATTAGGAAAGTGGGTGGTTTTAGGGGGAAAGATAATTGGTTCCATTTAGGAGATTTTGAGTTGAAGACATTAGATTTTGAAGTCTTTATAGATCATAGTTTGGCAAAAAAAACATATTGGATTTTAAGTCAGAGGACTTGAGTTCCAATTCCAACTCTGACAGTAACTAACTGGGTCAACTTACAAAAGGAATTTAATCTAAATGATCTTCAATTTGTTTTCCTCATATCTAAAAAAAATGGCATGGACCAGTGCTTAGCAGAGTATGGCACACATTAGGTGCTTAATAAATGTAGATTTATTGTTTGGCTGATTGATGGCCTCTAGCATCCCTTCTAACTCTAAAATATATGACCCCATGATCATCTCATATCATCACCAATAATGACTCATTTATCTAATACCTTTTAAAATAGTTTACAAAATTCTTTTGAAGCAGCATGTTATAGCAGATATATTTATATAGTGGACAGATATGCTGGAATTAGAGTCAAAAAGACTTACTAGCTGTGCAAGCTAGATCAGGTCATAACTTTGCCAGGCATCAGTTTTCTCATCTCTAAATGGGGATAATAGTAACACCTATCTCAGCAGGTGGTTGTGAGGATCAAATGCAATAAGATACAGCAAGTGCTTTTCAAAATCTTAAGCACTATAAAAAGGACAGTTACAATAATGGAATGACAATAGATAGCTGGAAAATCATCTAACCCTCTTATTAACCATCTAAATCATTCAACTCTCTTATTTTATGGATAAGGAAGTTGAGACCCAGAGAAGGGAAATGAATTGCATAAAATCACATAGAGAAACAATGGCAAAGTCCCTATGGAAAACCAAATCACCCTCTAGAGACCACAAGGGTCATCTAAACATACACACACACACACACACACACACACACACACACACACACACACACACACACGTGTGCCCAAGATAACTGTGGTAGGCTCCCTTTCCTAACCTTTCTATGGAATCTGACAATATTCTTCCATATATCTTTCAAGTACCTCATTTAGGTCATGACCAATCCCCTACACAAATCTGGTATACTCACTCCATAAAGGTAGGAGGGGAAAATGACTGACTTCACAATTTGGGACCTAACTGTGTAGTCCAGGTCAAGTTTGTCAGGCTGTGAAATATGGCCCAGGTACTGAACTTTAATATGAATCCACAATTACACCATGTGCCTATGCTGGGGGCCAAAGAGGATGCAAGTGAAGGAGCCCCTGTTCCTGCCCTGAATGAGCTGTTATACTCTAGTCATACTAAGGTTAAATAAGACTCACTCATGGGAAGCAACTAGAGAAGAAAACATAAGATAACATCACCAAAAATCAAAATAAATGGCATTGACTTAGAGGGTCGAAAGACTATAGAGAAAGCAGAGAAAAAAACAAGATCTTGGGAGAAGTGCTAAGAGAAGGTTTCATGGAGGAGATAAGACTTAACTAGACTTTTGTAGGATGGGAGCTAGTTTAGGTATTTTAGAGGGGTATAGTCCTACTTAATGCCTTTGGAAGGTATAATTTGGGAAGAAAGGAGTCCTAACTGAATTGTAGCTGCAAAGGCCCTGAGAGTATAAAATGTTTGAATGAATGAATGAATTAAATTTATTATGTGCTTACTAGATGCAAACCACTGTGCTAAGTGCTGGGGACACATGCAGAAATATCTACACTGAAGGGCCTCCCCTTCTAAAGATGGAGATAACATATATGGGAGCTTTCAGCTACATAGAAGAAAGTTCTTTATTGTACAATGGCAAAAGGTACATGGCTATGTCTTTTCTTTGATATCATTTGCAATAACCAAATAATATCAATTTCTAATGTAGAACCACTGGATAGTGACAAGGACTTGGTGACAAACAAATATCTTCACAGAAGCTGTTTCCCAAGATGGTGGTTTTGGGTACTGGGCTGGAAGCCTTGCTATCCCAAAGGTTTAGGGGTTCAAGTTCCTGGGCTGTCTCTATTAGGGTGTGAGGTGAGAGAGTAGTCAACATGGCTAGATCTAGAAGGGACTTTGATGATCATCTAGTACAAATTTCTTGGCTTTACAGTTGGAAAAATTAAGGAAAGGGGACAGCTAGGTGGCATAGTGGATGAAGCACCAGCCCTGGATTCAGGAGGACCTGAGTTCAAATCCAGCCTCAAACACTTGACACTAACTGTGTGACCCTGGGCATGTCACTTAACCCTCATTGCCCTGAAAAAAAAAATTGAGGAAGGTCCAGAGAGGGGAAGTGATTTGTCAAAGGTCACACATCCTTAGTAATAAGGATGGAAAGCAAACTGGGGCCTTCTGACTCCCAGTCTAGTAGTCTTTTCATTTCACTATATCACCTCCCGCTGGGATATGTCAAGTGTCTTCCCAAGCTTACACTAATAGAGAATTTTGCTTGTTCTACACTTTTGTGAGTACATTCTTGCCTCAGCAACCTCATTTACTTGGTAATTAGGGAGAACAATTCACAATCACTGCCTATGATTGAGAGGAGCCATCTCTTGGGTAGCGAACCTTAACCTCAGATATCACATGGGCCCTCTCTTTACAGCTTCTCCACCCCCACCCATCCCCCCCACTGGCCCTTAGCTCATCCATTATTGAAAGACTCTGGGGGCCAGGGGGAAATTAGCTCCACTGCCAAGTCCCAGCACCTCATGGTGCTAATTGAAGAACCTGGTCCTGGTCCCCTAAGCATAGCCTTGAAGTTTCCTCATCATGTCATTGAAACTAAGTTCTCTCTTGAAGCTTCATATCTCTTAAGAGTCTCATGGGGCATCACATTCCCTAGAAGTCCCACTCAGAGTGACTCTCATCACATTTAACTTTGGCTAGGCATTCATCCACCTAAAAACAGTGAGCCCTCCTTCAAGTCCTGCAATTGCAGCCTCAGTTTCTTCATCTGTGAAATAAAGGGATTGATCTAGATCAAGGATTCTTTTTTTTTTTTTTTTTAGTGAGGCAATTGGGGTTAAGTGACTTGCCCGGGGTCATACAGCTAGTAAGTGTTAAGTGTCTGAGGCTGGATTTGAACTCAGGTACTCCTGACTCCAGGGCCTGTGCTCTATCCACTGTGCCACCTTTCTGCCCTAGATCAATGACACCCCCTTCAAGAACTCCATTGACAAATTTTTAGGAGTCCATACATTTAAATGAGGGGGGAAATTCCATCTTTACTTCAATATAATTGATTTCCGTTGCATTCCTTTGTATTTTATTTTATGCATTTTAAAACACAGTTCTGAGATTGGGTCCATAGATGTCATCAGACTGCAAGGGGTCCATAGCACTAAATTTTCACTAAGGTCCCTTCTAATTCTAGCATTATGTTTGTATGCCTTTCAAGTTCTCTTATCTATTTTTAAAGGGAAATTTAATTTAAAAGCATTATGATATCTTTGAAAGAATACTATACTGAACTAGAATTTATGATGACTGAGTCCTAGGTCTGCAACTAAGAAGCTGTGTAACTTTTGGAAAGTCACGTGACTTTTCTGTTCCTCCTATATTTTCCTTCCTGGCAAATTAAGACTTAACCCTACCTACCTCGTGGGGTTATTTTGAAGATTTTTATGAACTTGAAAGTACTATGTTAATGTGAACTATTATTCTCTCTATAGATATATAGAGAGATACACATATATAGATATATGCATATATATTTATATATGTGTGTTTATAAATCATATATATACATATGTGCATATATTCAGTCAGTTGGGAGTAACTGGTTGGATTATGTGAACACACTTATTAAAGAATTCTCTTAATTGATGATCTGATTCAATCCACACTTCATTAATCATCTTCTGGCACTGTGGTGGGTTATTTCATTGATTTGAATTCTAAAGTCTTGCAAATTATGTTTACAATGTTGTCGTTATTGTGTAAATTGTGTCCTGATTCTCCTGGTTCACTCTATATCAATTTATACAAATCTTAACAGGTTTCTCTTAATTATCACTGTTATCATTTTTTATCACCTAATAGTATTATATTACATTCCTACACCATCATTTGTTCAGCCATTTCTCAATAGAAGGGTACCCCCCTTAAATTCCAGATTATGCTGCTTTTGGGGGACCATATCTATCATGAAAATCAGGGTGTACCTGAGTGAATACTTAGTGAGAACTTGATGGATACACCTCTCTCCAGTCACCTTCAAAATTATTCTGGGTTTAAGTTAGATTAATTTTCTGCATCCTTTTTCACACCAAAGAGGTGTGAGAGGTAGAATAAGAAGGCACTAGGGCATACTAGGAGAGAGGTGATGGTTGACCACAGAACAGGGTCCTGGGGAGAGGGGCATCATCATGTATTATCAGAAGATGAGGTGGATTGGTCACATAAAAAGTGTGAGGAATAGTAAACGTAAATGAAAAATTACAACAAGCAGATGAAGGACTATGACATGGTAGATGTCTCAGAATCCTCAGTAGAAGATTAAAACAAACGAACTAGAATTCCATTAAAGAGGGCATAGGTGGATTCTGACATGTACCATTGATGTAAGACCAGGGAAATGAGATCCCCAGTACAAGAAAGGTGGTCATGTAGGAAACAACACAGTAGTGGAAAGACCACTGGACCATAAAAGCTCTTTGCCACTTGTTTCTTGTGTGGACATGGGGAAGTGTTAGAACATCTCTAGATATGATTTTTCACATCTCTTTAGTGTGTGTTGGGCTAAGTGACCTCAAATATCTCTTCTTTCTTTGAATCCTATCCAGTCTTGAAACAAATTTACCATATATATTTACTATGTTTACTATATATAGTAAATATCAACCTTTTGTACAGAAATATGTGTGTATATACATATGTATTGGGGCAGCTAGTAGCAGAGTGGATAGAGCACTAGGCTTGGAATCAGGAAGATTCATCTTCCTAAGTTCAAATCAAGCCTCAGACATTTACTAGCTGTGTGATCCTGGACAAGTCACTTAACTCTGTCCCACTTTCCTAATCTGTCAAATGCGCTGAAGAAGGAAATGGCAAACTGCTCCAGTATCTTTGCCAAAACAAAACCTGCAAATGGGGTCACAAATAGTTGGAAATGACTCAATAACAAGGGCTCTATTAATCATTTTGCATCTATGGTTTTGTTGTATCTATACAAGCCCTTTAACACATGTAGAACATGGTATAGAATGAGAGATTATAGGGATTACAAGGGAATGCTACGTGATTTCTGTCTGCTAAGAATTTATAATCCTGTTGGGGAGAGAAACACAAAGCAGTGTTTGCTCTTGGGAATCTCTACTAATATGAAGGGCTGTCATGTGGAAGAGGGATTAAACTTGACCTTTGTGGCCCCAGAGGCTGGAACTAGGAGGAGAAGGAGGAAGTGAAGAAGAAGGAGGAAGAGGAAGAAGAGGAGGAGGAGGAGGAAGAGATAAAGTATTTTAGTTCACAGAAGAGAACAGAATAGAGACTTTAAAAGTACCATAGAGCAACAGGGCAATTTTAATTTTATGGATTTTATTTGGATTTTGGATTTATATGGATTCATTTATGGATTTGATTTGATGGATTTTATACTTAAAAAGAAGAACTCTGTATATGATAGATCTGCAGTTTCATGAGCGATCCTCTTTGTTCCACTTTGTATGTGGAAATGCTTCTCTTATTTGGTGTTGTTTAGAATAAAAACATTAAAAGACACAAGTGAAGACTTGTATGAATTGATTCAAATAGAAGAAAGGAAAACCATAAGAACAAGATACACAAGGGGTATAATTTTTTTTAAAAGTGAGAACACTAAAAAGCTGTTGATCTTAGATTAAATACAATGAAATAATATTGGTTCCAGGGGACAGGTGATGCAACGTACTTTTTTCCTCTAGAAAAGAGGTGGGGCTAAAAAATTTGTAATGTTACATATACTGTCAGAATAGTCACCAAGTTATTTGGTTTTGTATGATGGTTTTATCTTATAACTAGGCAGGGTGAGGGGAATAGTAATTATGAAATACAACATGCAAAACAAAGGGCACCAGTAAAACTTAAAATTGAGCTGATTCTTTTTCAGCATTCAACTTACTTTCTGTATTCAAAGAGAGGTCAAAGCTAGTGGGTAGGAGACCAGGGCTATCAGAAGTAATCAATGAAGGGATTCATGAAAAAGAAAGCAAAGTTGAACTAAATAATACAAAATTTTCTTTAAAGGGTAGTTTAGTGGAAAGAACACTGGACTTGAATTTAAGAGACAATTTGAAACTTGACTCAATTAGCTATATGACTGTAGAAGGTTCCTTCTTTGATTCCTAGTTTCCTTATATTTAAAATAAGAAGCATAACACTTGCACTATCTACCAACTTGGGACTCTTGGGAGAAAAGTGCTGTATTCACCATGGAGTGCCATGGAAATGGAGTTGCTATGATTGAAATGCACAGACATTATTTTAAGACTGGACTTCTCATGGCTTTGGTGGATTGCTTGGGTGCTAGGAGATGTCACTGAAACTAGAGAATACTCCTTTGGGAATGCATGAGTCTGGATCCCATTTGGGAAGGGTCTGCAGATTTTGATCTGTTTCTCCTGACTCACATTTCAGAGGCTGTCACATGGGTTTGGCAGACGTACAAACCAGCATAGGAAAACATGCAAAGCCATTGATCCTGACATCTGACCCAGGTCAAAGATTACAACAGGGCCTCACTAAAGGACATGTTCAGAACTTCCCCCTCAACCCCCCCATCGATCGAGTATCAGAGTCCTCTAACAGGGACAAGGGGCCTGTTGGCCTCTTCAAGAAAGCCATCTGGTGATTGGGACATTCTCATCTCTGTCATTCTTCTTCCATCAGGGAGCAGAAAATCTTTAAGAAGAAATGGAGAAAAGTTTTCCTCCAACCAAAGAAAGAACAAAAGGAAATAAAGTCTTTTCTGGCTTTTTAATACCAGATGACCCCTAAGTGGGGAAACTTTAGCTATTTTTAGAAAGGGGGAATGTCATTTCCTGTAACATTTTAATAATAAAAGAAAGCATCTGTATGGTACTTGATGGAGACCAAAGTGCCTAGGATACTCTTGTTTTTCCTTACAGCATGAGGGAGATTAGATAGGAATCATTTTCTGAATTTCACTGATAAAGAAATAGGCTCAGAGAAGGGGCCATGAATTACCCAAGTTCCTACAGCTACCACAGGGCAGAAAGGGGTCTTTGACTTCTAATCCAATGTTCTTTTCACTACCCTACACTTTCTATCCTGGAATACATCCTAATGGAACTCTCCAACTTTCTTTAGAGGCAGCTAGGTGGGGCAGTAACACAGTGCCTGGTGCATAATAGGTGACTAATACTTTCTCCCTTCCTTTTTGTTTGCATGTGGAGAATTTAGACCTGTCCAAACATCTTTGAGCTCAGCCACTTCCTCCTCTTCTATTCTTCCTGTTCAAACCCATGACTTCAAAGAAAGTGCAATGACATTAACAGTTTACATTTGTATAGTGTTTGTGGTTATAACAAAACATCACAACTGGTCCCCAAGGCAGTCCCATTTTATGGAGTAGAAAACTGAGATTCAGGTGTTTCAAGTAAATTGCCCTCCACCCCCCCCCCCTTCCTCCATAACAAGTAGACTGAGTTGTGTGTTTCTGCTCTAGGAATAGGAATAGGAATAGGGAATGGACCTGATACTTCATTAATATAGGGAACTTCTAGAGGAAGAAACTCCCTTCACCAATACAGGTTGTTCCCTTTTCTGCAACTTATACTCTTAGAGAACTGCTTTGGGTATTGAGATGTTAAATAATTTGCCCAATTTACATAACCAATATGTTTCAGAAGCAGAACTTGAAGTCATATCTTCTTGACTCCAAGGCCAGCTCTTCTCTCTCTCCCTCCTTCTTCCCTTCTTGCCTTCATCTCCCTCCCTCCCTCTGTCTCTCTGTCTCTGTTTCTCTGTGTCTCTGTCTCTCTGTCTGTCTGTCTGTCTCTCTCTCCCTCCTATGCCTGCCTGTAAAATTCCTCTTTGGGAATTAAGCCCCTCTCCAAAGTTGCTTTGCCAGCCACAATCATAATATTACAGTATCACCAAGTCTTCCCCTTTAAGTGAGGTTCAGTCCTAGATTCCTATTTATTCTCAAATTATCTTCATTCCTATTCAGTTCATTCAGGGGAATATAGTTATACCCACCAACTGACAGGAACTCCAGGACGTAGGAAGTAAACATGAACTGGCACTCCATCGCCTTCCCTCTACTTCTCTTCCCACTCTCCCCACCTACCTCTTAGAAACCTGACAACTACTGTCATAGAATTTTATACCCAATCTTCAAGCTCTTGGACATGGAGACACTCCATAGCAGCTTATTGAAGTCCCTGAATCCCTGTCCTGAAAACTTCACCACCACCATCTCACCGCCATCATCACTCATACCCTCTACAAAGCAAAGACTGGGCTAGCACCATTACACTTGCTCTTGCTCTTGATCTTAGCTTGGGAATCCATTCCTATCAGTTGGAGTTATAGTGAAGGATCATGGATACTCTAGCTGCCAGGGAGCCTTTTGCTTTGGACCTTAGGGGATGGGCTTGGTAGCCACCTCCAGAATACAAAGCCTTGCCCTAGGGAGGAGCTCTAAAGGAGCATTCTGCCTACCTACCCCACAGGGATTGGGGCAATGTGCTATGGCCTAAACCTCCTCTTAGACCTACCCACACAGATTGAAGCCAATCTGAGACCAAGTAGTAGCCAATGTACCACCTACTATTCCACTGAGGCTGTTGTTGTTTAGTTCAAGTCTTCATGATCCCCTTTGGAATTGTTGTCAAAGATACTGGAGTAGCTGCCATATCTCCAACTCATTTGGTAGATGAGGAGGCTGAGGCAAGCAGGGTTAAGTGACTTGCCCAGGGTCATACAGCTAGTAGGAGACCAAAGTTAAACTCAGGTCTTCCTGACTCCAGGCCCAGTTCTCTATCAAATTCACCACCTAGCTGCCCCATTAAGACTGGCCAGTGCTCTACTCAGAGCAGATTGAATACCTGATCCTTGTCAGTACAAAGAATCTTGAAGTGCATTGATTGGGTGATAAATATCATTAGTATCTCTTTTCTACCCATCAATCAAAAATCTTCATCAATCAGTGTTCCACATGTAGACTTGGGAATTTTGACATGTTTTTGATAAAATTGTTTATATATATAGACAGGCCACTTCTCCACTCCCCCAAAAAAGAATCTCAGTCCCTTCCCTGGGGAACACCCCAGGGGCAGTTCTTTGGGGAACTCTGCATCAATTGACTCCCTAAACTATTTTGTAGCTACAGGATGGTTTACAGACTTTGGGTGGCTCATTTGCTTATGAAAGGATGAGGACTCCAAATTGAGGACTGGCTGAGTCTATGGACTCCACTTCCTTGGGTCTAGATTATGTATGAGTCTTTTCTGTGCCCACTCATTTATAGGTATAAACAGAGAAGAGTGAGAGTTTTAAAAGTGAGAGTGAGGGAACTAATCCTTATCTAGCGAGTCAAAAAAAGGAGTTTTCTATGAAGGAATAATTTAACTCTTGCAGATATCCTCAGTGCCTGAGTACACTCTCCTCTGGCAGAGTTCATCTAAGAGAGTTAGAGGATTTCTCTCTCCTTCCTCCTCTCCCAGCAGTATAAACATCTTGCAGCAGAAACATATAGCCATAGGAAACATGTGTTTGCATGAAGCCTGAAAGGGTAATTCAAGGATATTGCATCCCAAGACCCAATTTTCTGTGTAGTGAGAGAAGTTCCAAGATGTTGAAGTCTCGGAGTGGGATCCTGCTGCTCAGGAAATTACAACCCTCAGAACTAAGAATTTGAGGGAGCAAAACTTTGTTGGCTTTCCTCTGGCCCTACAGTAAGGGTTCTAATTCTCTCTGAAAGAGTGTTATCAGGCCCTGGTTAATAATTTCAACTTAGCTAGAAGAGGGAGGGGTTAATACAGTTTGAAATAAAGGTGATAGAAAAATAAAAGAAATCAAGAAAAAAATTAAAGTGAACTGCCTAAGATCACATAGTAACAAGTACTACTCACAAACCTTTATTCAATACCTACTATGTACCAGGCACCATATTAAACACCAGCATTACAAATAACAAAAATAGTCCTTTCACTCAAGGAACTCACAATCTAATGAGGGAGAAAATGTGCAAATACCTATGCACAAACAGCAACAGAGGTAGAATTCATATCTAGATTTTCTGGTTCCAAATCTAGAATATTTTGTCTTGAACTACATTAATCTTACGTCTTTTAAATACAAAATATCATATCACTTTGGGGGGGGGGCAATGAGGGTTAAGTGACGTGCCCAGGGTCACACAGCTAGTGTCGTGTCTGAGGCTGGATTTGAATTCAGTTCATCCTGAATCCAGGGTCAGCACTTTATCCCCTGAGCCACCTAACTGCTCCTCCACCCCCAACTCCCACCCCATCATATAGCTATAAGGTACTAACATTTCTTGGGTAAAATGCCATAACAATGAACTCTCTTAGTTTTCAGTCTTTCCAAGGATATTTCTAAGGCCTAATTGGATGGTCCAGAGAATTAATAATATGCTGAACTGATGGCAAAGACTTCTCTGTAAGACATGATACTGTCCTACATTCACACACTCTTTTCTTTCCTCACTTGATAGTCACTATCTTTTGAATTAACCTCTTCATTGTTGGTTTTATTTGGTGGTGGAAGCAAACCAATCTCCAGTTGAGTTGTTTGCAAATATTTTATCTTAGGTATAACTTGCCCTTCAACACTCCTCCCCTTCACATCTCAGACATGACAGCAGCCTTTATCCTGAAACCCGTCATTAAAACCAAATAACACAGGTATTCTATTCAATTCAATTCAAAGTGTGAGTCCCTTGCAGTATGTCATGCCCCCAAGGATGAAGACACCCAAGTATGAATACAAGAGGGTCCCTGACCTTCAAAAACTTACAAGCCATTAGAAAAGACAAGATGTGTAGACAGTTCAATTAAATACAAAATAGGAAAACATGGTAACCTGCAGGAATAAATAACTAATAGTTGTGTGTAGCACCTCCTCCATCCATACTAGGTATAGAGCACTTACTCCCTGCTAACCCAATAAAAGAGAGTGGTGGCTTGTTCTCCTCCACCTCTAGATGTTTCCAAGTAGGAATGTGATTTCCAGAAATTAATTTGCATGAGTAATATTTTACTATAAAATATTATTGCTTCCTGGAGTTCATTATAGGGGGATAGGGACTAAAGCTGAGATTTTTTTATGTCTGTGACTCTCAGTTGAGGAAAATGCTTCTCCCTACAGGTCCACAGTTTCTCCATATTTTATAGTTTTAATGAGTTACCTAGAGCCTGGCTTCTTAAACTGTGGGGGTCACACAGAATTGGCAACAGTAAAAGGTTATGCATACCTATTTTATGTACTTATATACCTGTGTTTGCATAAAAATTTCTCTTGCAAGAACAGATTGAGAGTGGAAAAAGTTTAAGAAGCCCTGACCTAGAGTACTGAGAGGTTAAGTAACCTGTGTCAGGGACAAAACTCTAACCTAGACCTTCTAAAGCTAGCTAGCTGGTTTGGCAGATAGAGTGTTGGTTAGGAGTCAAGAATCCCTGAATTTAAACCCAGCCTTAGACCTGTATTAGCTTTGTGAGCCTGGAGAAATCCTTTAACTTCTGTCTGCCTTGGTTTCTTTAACTGTAAAGCAGGGATAATAATATACCTAGCTCCCAAGGTTTTTATCAAGTTATTTATCAAGTGCTTAGCAGATAGCAGGTATTTAATAAATGCCTGTTTCCTTCCAACTTCTACTATCCACTACACCATGATTCCTCTCATTACAAATGGATTTTATTTATAACACTTCATTAGCATCTTAGAACTTTGAATGAAGACCAATATCAATATTCTGATTGCTTGAGAGTATTACACTGGGAACCAAGCAGTCCACAGAATCAAAATGAAACCCATGCCCTTTGAACAAATGACACAATGAGTTGTCTAATTTTCCTCTGGAATATGACTTTTCCTTTTAAAAAGAGTCAGAGTTTCATGAATCAATTTGAAATACATTATTAGGATTAAGATAGATGCATGAAATCATTCATTGCTACAATGTGCAGAAAGTTAGTCCCATTTTACAGATAATGAAATCATGTGTCCATCAATCCACAAGGGGGAGTCTCTACACTGATTTACTGTGTGACTTGTTAAAAATTAATTCCCCTCTCTGAGTCTCATTTTCATCACTTATAAGATGAGAATTTGAACCATTTCAGCTCTGATGTTCTGTGATTTTATATTTTCTCCCCTGTTAAAAAATGAGCTAGATTAGGGACCCTGCAGAACTGTAGCACACTAGGTATTGACACTAAGCATTGCCAAATTTAGAAGGTGTTGATGGCAGCTGTGGCCTTTTAGAGTAGAAGCAACAGAGCTTAACTCCCAGATATCAATAATAATTAGTTATAATAGAAAGCTGCCAAATGATGGATGAGAATAACCCCATATATAAGTGACACCACATATATAAGTAGCATCACAGTAACCTCCTGAGAAGGAACAAGTAATATTACACCCATTGTGTAGGTAAGGAAAGGAAGGCTTACACAGGGCCCTGATATGACTTGTCCAAGATCACAGAGCTAACAAATAAGATGGATAGCTCAGATACTGAACGACATGCACTAACTACAAATCCAGTTCTTTCCCCATGACACTAAGCTTCCTCTTATATTGAGTAACATAGAAGCTTCCTTGTCACATCTCCTTGCCTACCTCCTTTGCTTGTAGTTCTGCCTTCTAGGGCAAAACAGAACAAACCTAACCTTTCTTCTGAAAGTCAACTCTTCAAATACTTGAAATCAGCTATCATGTCTCTCTTCTGTTTTATCTTCTTTGTGCTAAACTTTCCCATTTCCTTCAACTACTCCCCTTGTGGTTTATCATTTGGTATCCTCACAGTGCTCTAGATAGATTGCCGTTTGTCAATGTCCTTCCTAAAATGTAGACCCAGAACTAAATGTTCTATGAAGATTTTGATTGATGGAGGGATGTTTGTTATTTGCTTCTTTAAATAGATCTGGTTCTGAGCAGTACATGGTCATAGATAGGGGGTCCCTCATATTTTTCAGCTTTGATAGAGTTGCTTATGTAGCTCCCACAGTGGGTCATGTTTTTTTTTTCTTTCAACATCCTTTTCTTAGCTAATAAAATAATGTTTCACATCCACAACTCAGCTCTCAAGCTCTGTGGGTAGCTGATGGTGGTAGGACGGTAAGATGGAGATCAATAGTGTTCTCTCTCTTATTTAGCATAATGAATATTGACCTTGAGTTTTGTGGGCAACAGCACATGGGATCTTAGGTAAGGGGCCTCCGTTTAAGTCAGCTGAACAGCAATTTGTAACAAAAGTGATAGATAAAATAACCAAGTGGTACATGCATTTGGTTTGGCTTCCTGGCAACTTATGTTACCTAGAGTGAATAGCACAGTTGAAATGTCCTCCAATTTTTTATGTTCACCTAAATTTGACTCTCAGCTTGACCACTTAATAGCTTTGTGACCTGTGAGCCTCAGTTTCTTTGTGTGTAGGGTAGTGATAACAGCACATTCTATCCTAAATGATTATTAAGATGTTCCAGTGAGATACTGGATATATAACTACAATATTTACATAAAATTAAAATCATCGTAAATATTAATAATAACCCTGACTTGGCAAAAAAAATCTCCTTTTTGTACAACTGCTTCAAATACTATCTGACCATCAACCCCAGTCATCTCTTTCCCATCTCTCCTCCCACCCTTCAAACATACTAAAAACAACATAATATACATACTCTATCTCTTGCTATGGGAACAGTAATTAAGTCGTTATTACCATTATATTTTTTTGGTGAGGCAATTGGGTTTAAGTGACTTGCCCAGGGTCACATAGCTAGTAAGTGTCAAGTGTCTGAGGGTGGATTTGAACTTAGGTCCTCCTGACTCCAGGACTGGTGCTCTATCCACTGTGCCACCTAGCTGCCCCAAATTACCATTATTTTTAGAAAGGCTATGTGAATTAACTCCCCTATGATTCCACTGTCCATTCCTTTGACTTCCTGTTAAGGACTAAAATTCTAGCTAAACTGTCTAAAATATCTAATGAGTGGTCGCCAATAAATTATAAGCTTTAGCAAGAGTTAGACTTTTAAGCATTTATTAAGGAGAATAAGAATTTGGTAAAGAGAGAGAAAGGCCTAAATTCCTATCTATTAAAGGGAGAGCACATTTCTAGCTCCGCTCTCCACCAGAGTCCAAAGGAAAGAGTGTGAGAGACAGAGCGCTAGTCTCTTCCTTCTTCCTCCCACTACCCAACGTCGCTTCCTGATGCCAAAGAAAAGACGCCTGGTCTTGCCCTCAAAGACCTTCGCTTCATGGGCGGAACTCTTGTACATTAAGTCTCCAGCAGGTGGCGTCATTCCAATCGTTACATTCCCAAACCTAAAACACTCCTTCCTGGTCATGACTTCTTTATATGTATTGCCTCTCTCTACCAGAATATAGGGCAATTAGGTGCTGAAGCTGATAGAGTGCCAGGCCTGGAGTCAGAAAGATTCATTTTACTGAGTTCAAATCTGGCCTCAGACACTAGCTGTGTGACCCAGGGGAAGGCACTTAACCATGTTTGCCTCCGTTCCCTCATCTGCAAAATGAGCTGGAGAATGAAATGTTAAACCACTCCAGTATCTTTGCCAAGAAAACCCCAAATGGTGTCACAAAGAGTCCAATACAACTGAAAATTACTAAACAACAACCACAAACTGGAATATAAGCTCCTTGAGGACAGGAAGGAAGTCTTATCTCTATATTTATATTCTCAGCACTTAGCACAGTCTTCAACAGGTACTAAGCAAATAAGTGGTTATGGGGGGAGCTAGGTGGCCCAGTGGATAAAGCACCAATGCTGGACTCAGGAGGACCTGAGTTCAAATCTGGCTCAGAAACTTGACACTTACTAGCTGTGTGACCCTGAGCAAGTCACTTAACCCTCATTGCCCTGCAAAAAATAGATAGATAAATAGATAGATAGATAGATAGATAGATAGATAGATAGATAGATAGATAGATAGATAGATAGATAGATAGATAGATAGATAAGTGGTTAGCATTCACTCAAAATAGGCCAAAGGGTGTCTCCAAGAAGTGGTTGTTGTTCTTAATGCTTTGTTTATGACGAGGACCAATGATATCACAGGGTGATGTCTTGACTTGCTCATGAATTAGATTTAAATGAGATAGAGTTTCATAAAGTCATCAGCCTCATTCTCCTTCCAGAGTTCAGTGGCAAGACAAAAGTTGTGACCACTGGCAATGGCCTCAGATACAGTGGATGATCTTGGTATCTTCAATGTTTGACCAAGCTCTAAGAACTCCACAATGCCAAGTTCAGCTGCTTTCATGCTACTTGGAACAAATTGTTCTCATCTGCCCATTCCCCGGGGGAGAAAGTCTTCTCATGCTTGGGATAGACATCCCCCTAACTCACCACTGCATGTGAAGCTTGTGGTTTACCCTCAACTTGGTCTAGCCCATGTGCCAAGATGGCTTTACCTGCGTGTGAATCTTTCAATAACACCCAATCTGTAATCATCTCAGAGTATTGAAAAGTAATATCATCTTAAACAAAGGGGGGATGGGAAGGGTGGAGAGGTGTTTGGAGTATAATCCTGACCCTCTAAGTAATTAATTCAGAATTGTAGAATAAACCCGGAACATGGAATCCCAGCTCTGTCATTTATTAGCTATGTGTCCTTGGACAAATTGCTTCATTTCTCTGAACCCCTGGTCCCTTATCTGCCATAGCTATTTTATGGAGTTGTAGGAATCAAGTGAGATAATAGAGGAGAGACCCTGTCTTATTTGCAGAACCATGTTGTTGTTTGCCCTTCATTCTTGTTGTCCTTCATTCTCAAAGAGGACCATGGCATCAGGAGGTGATGTCATGACTTGCAATGAATTGGATTTAATTGAGGGAGGCTGTTCAAAGTCACCAGCTTCACTTTCTCCTCCAGAGCCATCTGCATCCAGTGGCAAGATATACATCAAGATGACTGAAGATAACTCCAGATGTTTGAGGCAATCCAGGTTAAGTGCCTTGCCCAAGCTCACATGGTTAGTAAGTGTCAAGTGTCTGAGGTCAGATTTGAACTCAGGTCCTCCTGACTCCAGGATCAGTACTCTATTCACTGTGCCAACTAGCTGCCCTTACAGAACTATATAACTAGGTAGAGATAGCAAGCATTGCCAAATTTAGAAGGTATTAATGAAGATAAGGGATGTAGATTACTTTGTGAACTGGAAAGATATTTTTAATAAATAGTCTAGTCCTTCTTCCACTAGAGACTTATTCAGTTACATTATGGCTGCACTGAATGCTACATTGGGCTTTCAAAGGTTCTAACCATGAGAACACATGATCTTGCAGGTTCCCTTGAGATGTATTTTTAATATAAACTCAGTGATGGACTATGACTTTGCCAACCAATAATCATGTTATTTAAGAGTAGAGAGGTCTTTCAACAAAAGGTTGGTTTCCCCAGGAAATTATTTTTTCTTTAAAGACAGAAATTTATGCACTCATAGGCACTTTGTAAATATTTGTTGTCTTGGAATGGACTGTATGAATATGATCCACTAAAACCATGATCTATTCCAGTGTAGGAAGTACCCATATTTGATGAAATCATCAATTTCTTTGTGAAGTAATAAGGCAAGAAATGTTAAGAACAATAATCCACATTTCTATAGTACTTTAAGGATTACAAATTTCTTAAGAATTAGTGTTATTATTCCCATTATACAGATGAGATAATTGAGGGTCATAGAACTGAAGTGATTCTTCCATGGTCACAAAGTTAATGAGTGTTGGAATTGAAGTACAGAACTCAATCCACAATGACAGTCTCCTTCCATTTCTCTTGTCACTGTCCTCCAGAGACCTTTTCTTTCCCTTAACCATTTTTAGTCAGGGGGACTTCTTCCTCATACCTAACAGAAATTTCTCAACCTAAAGAGTAAGCCTCCCTTCCCTTCCTCCCAGCCAGCCACTAACCTGGACATGCACTTCAATAATAGGCTGCCAGTGGGTTTTGCTATATGAAATCTACCCAGATGTACAGCCTTAGGACATGTTTGCCACTGAATTCTAAGCAGCATTACAGGGAATATTCTGAATCTGGGGCTACCAGAAGAGAACATTGCCACACTTGTGACATTATTCACAGTGTTGGGAGGTGGAGAAACCTCATTTGCACCATCCCTACAATTCATTATGTAAGGTTGTTGGAATAGGAGATGGGAAAAAGAACCTTTTTTCCTTAATGAACCCTTTCTTATAGTGAATTTAGTTGACCACTGGATTACGCCTTTGGGAAAGGAGGGAAATGTCTGAAATACTTTTTTTAAAGCATGCTAATTGAGCATTTTTTAAAATAGCTATGTTCTGGCCTCAGACACTTGACACTTACTAGCTGTGTGACCCCAGGAAAGTCACTTAACCCCAATTGCCTCACCAAAAAAAAAAAAGAAAAATAGGTAAGTTCATTACATACTATGTTTTCTCTGTTCATTAAAGCAGAGCACCCAGATCATGTCCCTGTTAGCATTCTGTTACTCCAGTTTCTATACACCTTCTCTTCCAACTCATCTTCCACCTACTGCCCAAGTAAGCTTTCTGTTAGGTCATGTCATTCATCGACTCAGAGCTCTTCAGTGTCTCCCAATTGTTTGCCCAATCACATTGGACATCCTGACCCCTGCCCTCCAAAATCTGGCTCCAAGCTATCTTTCCAGCTTTGTTGGCCTTTACAGTTTCACATATTCTACCATCCTTCTCAGCTAATTTCCCAACCTCTATTCTCTTTTCCAACCCCTCCCATCTCTTCACCTTTGCTCACAACTATTCATTATCCATGCAATGAATTCTCTCCACTCCCATCCCCATTCTTTGCCCATTGAAGGATCTCCATTTCTTCAAACCCCAGATCAGCATCTCCCTCCTTAATGAAGCCATTCCCAATCCTACCCAAGGAAGCAGCAATGTTTCCGGACATAAATCATAGACTTGGAGCAGGTAGGGGTATTTGAGATCATTAACTTGAACCTGATCATTGTTCAGATAAAGAAACTGAAGTTCAGCAGAGAGATCACGATGTCAAGATCAAAGCTAAATTTTAAACCCAGGTCCCCTGACCTCAAACCCACTGCTCTTTCCACTGTGCCACATTGTAGCATTTTGTTTGCATCTCTCTCCCTGACATTTGTTTCATTTTTCCTTACATATAGTTATTTGTGTAACATGTCTTTGCCCCCATTCAGTTGTAAGGACCTTAAGAACAGGGTCTGTATCCTGTCTTCATATCCTTAGTACCCAGAACAAAGTCATATACACAGTAAGTTATTAATAGGTATTTGTTGAATTTAATTTCATTCAGACTGGACTCTCTTGCCAACACCCCCACCCCATTGGGACCACCAAAAGGGAGGAGTCCATTGTCTTTCCCCACTATACTTCTGCTTTACAATTGAAGTCATTCTCTTCTATTACTTCCTTAAACATTGTCTCTAGATCACGGATTCTTAGCCTGGGGTCCATAGACTTTTAAATATATACTTAAATTTACTTTAATGTAATAATTTACATAATAAGTAAAACAAATAATAATAAATCATTTGTCTAGTACAGTAAGATTTGCAAAGGACTTTCCTAATAACCTTGGAAGGTAGGTAGTTTGCTAATCACTCCATTTTACAAATGAAGAAACTGAACTTTAGAAACTGGACTGACTTAAAATCCCATCACTAATAAGGAACTTCTGGGATTCTGGGATCCCTCTCTTTGCTTTTGCAAATGCTATTCCCTTCATACCCAATGCCTATTTTTAAAAAAATTGATCATGCAACCAGCTTTTTAAAAATAATATTTGATGTTTAATGTTTTATATATATATATATATATATATATATATAACCTATATCAGATTACCTGCTGTCTAGGGGAGGGGGGAGGGAGAAAAATTCGAAATTGAAAATCTTATCTAAACAAATGTTGAAAACTAAAATTAATTAATTAATTAAAAATAATAATATTTTATTTTTCCCCAATGACATGTAAAAACAATTTTTATACTTCACTTTTTAAATTGTTGAGTTCCAAATTTTCTTTCTCCCTCCCTGAGATGGTAAGTAATTTGATATAGGTTATAAGTGTTCAGTCATGCAAAACATATTACCATATTAATCATGTTGTGAAATAAGAGACAGACCTAAAGTTAAAAAAAAAACAATGAAAAAAATACAGAAAGTGAAAAACAGTATGATTCAATCTGCCTTCAGACTCCATCAGTTCTTTCTCTGGATATGGATAGCAGTTTTCATCATAAGTCCTTCTGAATTGTCTTGGATCATTTCATTCCTGATAATAGCTTAATCATTTACAGGTGCTCATTGTACAGTATTGCTGTTAATGTGTACAATCTTCTCCTGGCTATGTCCACTTCACTTTGTATCAGTTTGTATAAATCTTTCCAGGTTTTTCTGAAATCTGCCTGCTCATCATTTCTTATAATACAGTAATAATCTACTATAATAATTTACCACAACTTGTTCAGCCATTCCACAATTGATGGGCATCCCCTCAATTTCCATGTCTTTGTCACTACAGACAGATATGCCATAAATAGTTTTTGTATAAAAATATTCCCTTCCGGGGCAGCTAGATGGCACAGTGGTTAAAGCACCAGCCCTGGATGCAGGAGTAACTCAGTTCAAATCTGGCCTCAGACACTTAACACTTACTAGCTGTGTGACCCTGGGCAAGTCACTTAACCCCCATTGCCCCAGAAAAAAAAGAGAGAGAGAGAGAGAGAGAGAGAGAGAGAGAGAGAGAGAGAGAGAGAGAGAGAGAGAGAGAGAAGGAAGACAGATTCAGGGAGATAATAGACAAGCAAAAAAAAAATATTCCCTTCCCCCACCCATTTTTTGTTTTTGTTTTTGGTGGGGCAATGGGGATTAAGTGACTTGCCCAAGGTCCCACAGCTAGTAAGCATCAAGTGCCTGAGGCTGGCTTTGAACTCAGGTCCTTCTGAATCCAGGGCCAGTGCTTTATCCACTGTGCCACCTAGCTGCCCCCCCCCCATTTAAAAAAATTTCTTTGGGATACAGACCTGGTAGTGGTATTGCTAAACCAAAAAGGTATGTATAGTTTTGTAAGCCCTATGGATCAGTTCATAACTAGCACGATAGTGTCCCAATTTCCCCACAACTTCCACAATATTTATTATTGTCCTTTTGTCATATTAGCCAATTTAATAGATATGAGGTGATACTTCAGTGTTGTTTTATCTAATTTCTCTAATCAATAGTGATTTAAAGCATCTTTTTTTTATATGACTGTACATAGCTTTTATATCTTCATCTGAAAACCAGGCAACCAGCTTTTGATGAAAAATTAGTTTTATATATTTTTTTGATTGGCTTTGTGCATTGTTTTTTGATACCTGGAAGATCCAGCCTTGTTTTGTCCAAGTGAGGGCTATGATAGGAAATTTTAGTGGTATAGTATAAAAAACAATGAATCTGCAGTCAAGAGCTCTGGATTTGAGTTGTAGCCTATCTTCTTATATATAATTCCTTCCTCTACCCCTAAATTGCTGAGTGACCTTGGGCAAGTCATCTCAAATCTGAGTCTCAATATCCTCACATATAGAATTTGGAAGTTAGATTAACACTATTGATAATGCTAATGAGCAAGAGGAGGAGAAAGAGGGAGAAGAGCAGAAGGCTGGATTTCTGTAGCACTTTCAGGTTTACAAAGAAAGGGCTTTCCTCACAACAACCCTGGAAGTCAGATAATGTGAATATCATTATCCCCATTTTACAAATGGAGAGACACATCACTGTGAGCCTCAGTTGCCTTGTCTGTAAAATGATGATAATAATATTTTTACTTTCTACCTCACAAAGCTGTTTTGGGAAAGCTATTGTTTTGTGAATCTTAAAAAGCTAGAGGTGTTACTATTACTTAAGTGCCTTTGAAAACCTGTCTTCAGAGCAGTTCTGTGCAGCACATAGTCCAAATATCTTAGTTCTGTATTACTGATGAAGAAACTGAGGCCTAAAGAAAGAGAAATGACATGCTCAAGTTCATATCATTAATAAACAGCTCTTGAACTGAGACCTAAACTGCCTGATTTTGAACCTGTTCTCTTTCCACTACACTAAGATGAGTTTTAATGGACTGATTAATTGGGCAGCATACCAAAGAAGCCAAGGAAATACTTATTTTGATTATCAGTAGTAAAAGTTAGACCAAGTTTAATTTAATACCTACATGTCTTTGGAAGGCAGCTTGATGGGGGGGGGGAGTGGTCTTGGCTGGGTCCTTCAAGCTTGAAAGGAAAACCATTGAAACATGTCATTTTAGGACAGTAGGAAAAGTCTGTCCATGCAACTTAAGAGCTTTGAAGTTGGGTAGGATAGAAAATGGTGGAATGAAGTAGTCCTGAGGGGGTCTATGTTCCCAGATCTGGTAATAATGCTATTTTATCCTTTCTTTCTCCTTTCTTTCTTCCTTCCTTTCTTCCTTTCTTCCTTCCTTCCTTCCTTCCTTCCTTCCTTCCTTCCTTCCTTCCTTCCTTCCTTCCTTCCTTCCTTCCTTCCTTTCTTTCTTTCTCTCTCTCTCTCTCTCTCTCTCTCTCTCTCTCTCTCTCTCTCTCTCTCTTTCTTTCTTTCTTTCTGCAATCAGAGTTAAGTGACTTGCCCAGGGTAACATAGCTAATTTGAACCCAGGTCCTCCTGACTCTTGGGCCAGTGGCCCATCTGCTGTGCCACTTAGCTACTCCTATTCTTGCATTCTTTAAGTCACTGCCCCTATTTGGGCCAGAATTCCTTCTGTAAAAATCTTCGTTTTGCAGATGATTGGACCTGGGTCATTTATAAGGTCCCTTCTCAATCTGATATTCTGTGTGCTAGAGTGGTATGCTGAAAGAAGTGCCTGGCGTGAAGTCCAGTCCTGGTTCGGACACTAATCAGTGTAATTAATCCAATGTCTATGTGAACTATTCAAATATTCAGTATTCTAAAGGTCCTCTAACTCTGACATTGTTCTTTCCATATTTTAGGGTTCCTTCTAGTTTTGAAATTCTGTAATCTATGTCCTAAAATCCAATGAAATTCCAACTTTCTTTGCTGTTGTGGCTCTTGTGAATCTATGGTTCTGAATGCTATGGCTTTGTGTTTTAAAATACTTGGAGCAATGACCCTGTCATTGTTTCCTATAACTTGTATTCCTCTTTACTTCTCCCACTTGACCCCAGTCTCTTTTCCTCTGTCTTAGTTCTGTTCACTAGATGAATCAAGTCTGGTAAATGTATGGACCTTTGGGTAAGGAGGTTGGAGGAATTTAAAAAAAAAAAAAAGAACTGGTGGTCAAGGGAGGTGGGGCAGGGTGGGGTGAAGAGGGTGGCTTTTAGAGAAAAAGGAGTTGAATCATCAGCAAAACCATTAGAGCTAATGTGATCTACCGTAAGACTGGGAATTAGAATCAATGCTAGGGCTTCTGAAGCCCAGAGGGGCCATGGGCAGGTTTCTCTTACCACCTTTGCAGCAAAGATTTTGAAGTCCTTGTTTGGGGGAAATGGATTTTTGTGATTTAAAAACAACAGCTTTTAGAGGGCCCCGGATATGCTGATACTATGGTTAAGCGCTGATTCAGAGCTACAAGCAAGGACTCTGGGAACCTTTAGTGAGCTGTGCTAGGGGCCTTGGACCAGAGAAAAGAAGGAAGCAAGGAAGGGGAAGACAAAATAGTACTTTTTGGCTGATGACAGGTTTTATCTATTGCCATGCAATGACCTAGAGTCTAGAATGTCTTTAAGACCATCTTTAGAGCTTTCTTATTTTACAGAGAATACTGAGACCCAAACAAAGGTGGCCAGTATGATGAGCAAATGGAAGAACATGAAGTATAAAGACTTTGTAGGATGGGGGCAGCTAGTTGACATAGTGGATAAAGCACCAGCCCTGGATTCAGGAGGACCTGAGTTCAAATCCGACGTCAGACACTTGATACTTAACTAGCTAAGTAGCCCTGGGTAAGTCACTTAACCCTCATTCTCCCCCTACCCCCCAAAAAAGAGAAAAAACAGTCTTCTCAGGAATTGTGGCTATTTGGCCTAGAAAAGCTATAGGGAGAACATGATGGCTGTCTTCATATATCTGTGGAATTATTACATAGAATAAAGTTGTTATGCAGATTTGTTTTGTTGGGTCCCAAAGAGAAGAACCAGTAGTAGAATACAGCATCTATCAAGAGGCAGAAGTTAGCTCAGATTAGAGGCAAACTTTATAACAATCTGAGCTGTTCCAAAGTGGACTCTTCTACCTCAGGCCACCATCCCTGGAAACCTTGAAGAAGAGACTGGTGGCCACTTGTCCGATGTGCTGTAGAGGAGATTCTGGTTCAGATATGGGCTCAATTAAGGAGTCTCTGAGGTCCTTTGGAGCTTAGCTTTTGTGATGTTCTTTCCAGAGCTCATAGTTCCCACATTCCCTCCAGACTCCATAGCACTGGTCAGTATTCAGTTAGATTGCTGCCCCGTCACTCTGCTTGAGAGTGCAATTCCTCACACAGTACTGTAACTTGTGGGCCATGGGGAAGTCTTTTCCCTTCCTGAATCTCTCCCACCCACATGTTCTAGAGCAGTAGTTCTTAACCTTTTTTGGGGGTCATGGACTGGTGATCCCATTCCCAGAATCATGTTTTTAAATGCGGAAAAGAAAATACACAAGGGGCAGCTAGGTGGTGCAGTGGATAGAGCACCAGCCCTGGAGTCAGGAGTACCTGAGTTCAAATCCGGCCTCAGACACTTGACACTGTGTGACCCTGGGCAAGTCACTTAAGCCCAATTGCCTCACCAGAAGAAGAAGAAGAAGAAGGAGGAGGAGGAGGAGGAGGAGGAGGAGGAGGAGGAGGAGGAGGAGGAGGAGGAGGAGGAGGAGGAGGAGGAGGAGGAGGAGGAAAGAAGAAAAAAGAAAATACACAAGATTACAAAGGAAATTGGTTATATTGAAATAGTTGTCTTAATATTAATTTTAAAAAAAAGTTCATGGACTTCAGGTTAAGAACCCCTGTGGGCCACCCTCAGGACTTGTTCATGTGGACAGAAAGGATACTGTTCCCTTGGTGAAAAGGAATACACTGCACTCCCAGTAAAACTAGATTACTTTTGCAGTATACTTCCAATTTTCCAAGGTTCCTTTGATTTGGGGAAGGTGTAATGAAGCTGACTTATTGGAGTCACTAACAGCTGACTAATCAGCTCAGTTGGGCTTCCCAACAGGCTCTGGATATCTCAGTTCAGAGAATCTATGATTCGTTCATCTTTTCCCTGAGGCACAATAACTTGCCCAAGCTTCATATCTTCCAGCAGGGTAAGCCCCTTTGGTAGCTAAAATGGCCTAGAATAATAGATATAACATCAGAATAGGAAGGGATCTCAGGAAATAGAAAATAACCAGTTAAGTCCTGAAAAGGAGTCTTAGAGACCATCCAATTCAACCTATTCATTTTTCAGAAAGAGATTCTGTCACTCATCCCAGGTCATTGAGGGAGTTAAGGAGAAAGTGGGCTTTGAACTCAGTTCTTCCAATTCTTATACTGGAACCCTTCCCACTTTGCACTTGGCTTCTCAATGTGAGTCGCACTGAAATTCTTCCCCCTTCCATATCCTATCAACCTTCAGAAAATATTGTGCCCTGTGTATACGTGTGGGCCCGTGAGGGTGGGATGGAGACTGTGAGGCCCTTTAAAGGAGTAATAATTGGTCAGGAGTGGACTTTGGAGAACTAAATGCAGCTACTTTGACGAAGATAGAAACCCCTTTTTCTTTCTGAGACTCCCACCTTTGCTGGGGGAGGTTGGCGGTTAATAGAAATGCGAGGAGAGCAGACAAGATTGTGTTGGATTTTTGTTTTGTTTTGTTTTGAGGTGAAAATAAGAGAAGCAGAATGAGGCTTTGGAAAGGCAAAGATGTAACAGAGGGAAGCACGGTGCTGCAGGGTCAGGCAGCATTGGGTGGTGGAGCTCGGGGTGATGATAGCGGAGAATGACTAGGGTTTCATAAACAGTGACTGCGTGCTAGGATGGCGCCGAGGATGTTTCTGGACCCCATCTCACCAACATTGTCCATTGTCCCGGATCCCTCGTGTTCTCGGGGAGTAGAGAAGAGGGTAGGGGCTTCTGGGACCTAGTCCAACAAATGGGATCAAATCCACCAAAGTCAGGGAGGTCCCGGGAAGGACCGAGACCCATCCTGGGATCCCGTAGCTGAACTTCACTCTCCTGTAGTGGGCTGAGAAGCTGTCCCTCGTTTTAGAGAAGTTTGGGTTGGATACTGCGCCACTGAAAGAGGCACAAGCCACGACCTGCCTTCTGCACCCTGGGCCTGGCTGGGCCGAAAAAGCTAGTCTTGGAACAAAGATTCTCATTATAACTGGGTCCGAAAGGAGTGCAGGGGTTGAAGAGACACAGTGGGGCAGATGATGAGGGAAAATATATCCCTCAGAAAAGAGAGAGGTTTGCATAGAAATATTTGGTAATTACGGTTTGAAACGGAAGAAATAAACAGCAGGAAGAAAGGGAAATACTTTCGGGGGAGATAAATTAAGGGACCCTCCCACAATAAGGGAGTTGGGAGATTCTGGGATTTAGGATTTAGTGAGAATTAAAAAGAAATAAAGGAGGGTATGAAGAACAGAGAGAGGGGAAAGAAGGGAGGGAGAGAACTGAAAATATGCAGGAGAAAGTAAAAGAAAAAATAGGAAAGAGAAAAAGAGAAAGATGGAGACAAACAAAAACAGACAACAAAAAGGGCGGGGAGGGGGGGAGAAAAAAAAAACAAGATGGAAGAATTCGTGTTTGTGAGGGGATTAAAAAGTCGAGCGAATGAGGGAAGGAAAAAAAGGAGGCTATTATACGTCTCCATCGAGCAGACTGAAATATTTGCCCGGCCGGGGGAGGCAGAGGTAGGGGAAGCTGTGCCCAGGGTACAGGAGGGGAAGCGACAGCGGCAGCAGGTAGCGACTGAGGAAGGCCGAGTCCTTATAAAGGGCCGGCAGCTCCGGGGCCTGCTCGGACGCCTGGGTCCCCACTGGCCCATCGGGCTCGGCAGCCAGCTGTCTCTTGAGTTTGTTCCTGCGGTTCTGAAACCAGATCTTCACCTGCGTCTCCGTGAGTTGCAGGGAGGCGGCCAGACCCGCACGCTCAGCGCTGCTTAGGTAGCGCTTCACGTCGAATGTGGCCTCCAACTGGAACACTTGGCTCTTGGAGAAGATGGTCCTAGTCTTCTTTTTGCTGGACTGCGGCCCAGAAGATGGTCCAGCACGGCACTCGCTGCGGTCTGTGGTGTCCGGGCTGCTCTCTCTGGGGCAGGGCACCTCCCTAGGCCCCGAGACCCCCTGGAGGCTTCCTCCTGCCCCTCTACACTGGTCCGGCTCCCAGCCGCGAGTCCGGCTCGTGCTCCTGCTCCTGCTCCTGCTCCTGCTTGCTCTTGGATTCCTGCTGCGGCTGCGGCTGCGGCTCCTGTTCTCTGCCTTTCCTGCCGGGTGGAACAGCTCGGGTTGTGAGATCTACCTGATGCTAAGGGGGCAGCGGACTGTTCCTCCTTCCTCCATTCATTTCTAACCTTCCCTCTCTTCTGGGCTTCATTCAGTTCTCATTCTCCTTCAGTTCTCCCCTCCCCGTCCTCATTTCCCTATTCTTCCCCTTCTTCGTCCTTCTGTGGAGTCTCTTCTCTATTTCCTCACCTTGCTCTTCCTCTTTTCTATTTCCCCCTCCTTTCCGATATTTCACCTCTCCCTCCTTTTCCTCCTCCTCCCCCTTCCCTCTTCCTCCTTTTCTTCCTCTTTTTCCATCACTTCCTTTTCCTCCTCCTGCTCCTTCCTCCTCCAGGATCTCCCTCCTCCCCTCTAGAAATCTGCAGCCTCCTCTATCTATCTATCTATCTATCTATCTATCTATCTATCTATCTATCTATCTATCTATCTCTATCTATCTATCTATCTCTCTATCTATCTATCTTTCTATCTATCTATCTATCTATCTATCTATCTATCTATCTATCATCTATCTATCTATCTGGGTCTTGATACACTGGGATAGGGCCTGCTCCTGCCCACCCCCTTTTAGTCCCCGGGGAAAGTGGTGGAGAGAGAGAAATATCACTAACCCCCTACACACACATACACACACGTACACGCAGAATGGAAGCTGATTACATTGAAGGGGAAAAGGTGAGGGGAAGTAGGAGAGAAAGGAAGATATGGAAGAAGAGCCGAATGGGGATGGAGCTTTCCAGAGGAACCTAGAACAGATTTGGGGATTCAGAGAAGGATGGGCCGAGGAGTGGCAAAGAAACCACAGATTGACAGACTCTCAAGTCCAAAAGGGTTCTTATGGACCGTGAGTCCAATCTATTCATTTGACAGAGAAAGAGGCTCAGAGAGGGGGCGGTCTGCAGCAAGATCACACTGTGAGTGTGAAACTAGACTAGACAGAACCCAGGTCTATGGAATTCTAGCCAAGAGTTCTCCCCTGCCCTCGGAGTTGCCCCTTGCGTGGGATATGAGAAGAGAAGCCGTGGAGATAGAAGGCTGGGGGGGGGGGGGGAGGATGGGAGGAGGGTATGAGAAGAGGGAGGAGGAGCAGCTGCCTACCCGAGCCGAGATCGCGCCTCCCGACCTCCACGGCCACCGCTTCCTCCTCCTCCCCTGGGTCCTCGTACTGCTGAGGTTCGTGGGCTGGGCTAGGTCCCCGCAGCCCCCAGCAGTATCCAGGTCGCGGCGCCCTCCGCAAATCCGACCGGAGGATGCTGTCGATGGTGAAGGTGCGGGGGCCCATCGACCGCCCAGGCTGAGGCTGGGGCTGTGGGCGAGGGCCAGAGAGGCGGTCGCCCACCTGCTCCGCTCGGCTCATGGCGCTACAGCCAAGGCTTCGTTCGTCTCCACCCCCGCGCCCGGGAGCCCCAGGCCCGGGCCTTCTCGGAACAACCCCCGCAGCCCCCGGGGCTCAGCGCAAGCCGCAACCACAGCCGTGGGCGGAGCCCGATCCTCTGCTTGAGCCTTGCAGCTGAGCGGAGATTCGGCCGTGGATTGGCCAAACTGGGGGCGGGGGGTGGAGCCTGGGAGGAGCCAGAGGGGAGAGGGAAGGCAGGAGAAAAGAAGGGAAAAGGGAAGCTGAACGGGAGAGGAAAGGGAGGATAAGGGACAGAAGAGGGAGGAGGAAAGAGAACGAGGGAGGAAGGGAAAGGGAGAAGGAGTGAGAGGAGAGAAGGAAAAAAGGGGACAAGAAACAGGAGAGGAAAGAAAAGGGGAAGATTTGGAAGATTTCCTCTGAAAAGAGGAGCTCAGGAGAGGGAAAGAGAGCATCCTCCCATCAACTTCTCCCCCCCTACACACGCTCGCGCGCGCGCACACACACACACACACACACACACACACACAGACACACACACACACACACAGACACACACACACACTTTCCCCGCTTCACTGCCTCTGCTCACCTAGGCCTGAAACACCTCATCATCCTCAATTTACTTGCTAAATGTTATGCATTCTTTAAAGCCCTGCTCACATGCAAGCCACTTTCTCCAGATCTTTTCTAATCTCTCCATTGTACAGAGATGTCTCCTTATTTCTAATCTCCCCAATGTACAGAAATGTTTTGCTTCTGTCTCTCAGACCTATTTCTCATTATTTCTGCTTGCATTTTCTTCTCTTGATGATCTCTGAACTCCTTAAGGACAGGGGTCTTCTCTAAATCTTCTATCCCCTCTCCAAATACCAAGTCCATTTGAGTCGACTAATAAATTGTTGTTGAACTGAACTGAATTGAATATAATTTGGTTGGAATATAGAATGTACAAAGGGCACTGCCAGAGAGAAGCCTGGAAAGGTCAACTGGTCCTGCTTGTGGAGTACCTTGAATGCTAGGTTTTAGAACTTGAACTTTATCCAGCAAATAATTGAGGGTGTTCAAATTGGGAACTTTTGAGGAGAGTCGCAGGATAATTAAAAAGTCCATTAAAAAGATGAGTTTGGCCTGGTATACAGGAGAGGAGGAAAGGGAGTAGAGGAGAAGAAGTTACAGTAAAGGGAGGAGAGAAAAGAAAGGCAGGAAGTGAAGAGGAAGAGAAAGAGGAAATAAGTTGGTTTCAAATTTGACGTTGCTACCTGTACAGCCTTAGACAAGTCACAGAACCTCTCTGAGACTCAGTTTCTTTTCAGTAAAACAAGAAGGTTGCTCTAAACAGCATTTAACGTCTCTCCCAGAGCAAATATAGGATGATCCAAGAAATGGAGGCGAATAGAGGAGAGCCTAGCAGGAAGGGGAAGGGGAGGGGGGAAAGAGGTTGGAGAAAAGAACAGAGAAAGTGATGACGGGAAAGTAAGAGAAGAAAGCAAGGTTAAAACGAGGGGAGGGAGTTAAGAATGAGAAGGAGCTGCGGTGTTGACTGGGTAGAGCTGCGGGGAGGGGTTGCGGAAAGAGGAAAAACCCCGGGTAGACAGCCCCAGACAGGGAGACGCCAGAGGAAACCAGGTGAGGGGAGAGAGGGCTGGACTAGGGAAGGAGAAGAGAACCGGGAGAGAGAGTAGGGGGCCCAGAGGAAACAGGGGCCTCGGGTGAGGGGAGGTGCTAAAGGCATGCTTGGGCAAGAGGGTGGGATGGGAGGAGCTAAGAGGACAGAGGGAAGGGAGGGAGAAACAGCCGTGAGAGGTAACTGATGTGGCCTAAAGTGGCCTGCTTGAAGAGGCAGAACAAGGGGCTCTCCAGGAGGACAGCGAGATGGGGAGATAGGGAGGAAAGAAAAAGCTGTGAAGAAGAGGAGCCAGGGAATAAAAGCGGGCTGGCTACTCCTATGGAGTTCACTGGCCTCAGCAGAAAGTGACTGAGGTACCCTGCTCAGGCCAGGGCCGGGTAGAGAAAGACCGAGCTACGGACAGGAGACCCGCAACTACCAGAGAAGAGGGCGAGAATGGCGCCTCAACCCAGGGCCAGAGAATGATCCCGGCTTCTAACCGGGAATCTGGGGTGGGGTAGTGAGAGAGGAGGCGGCCAGGCAGTAAATGCGGGACAGGGGAAGGGCGGGGGGACTAAGAGGAGAAGGAGGAGGAACGAGAGGAAAAGAAATGGAACTATCCGAAGCAGGGAGCTGGAATTGTGTAGGCAAAGTACTGATTTCTGTAGAAGAAGCGACGTCTACACAGGCTCACTCTTGTGGGCCGGCAGGAGGGGGGCGGGGTGGGCGAGGCGAAGCGGAGTACCTCTTAAATGAATGAGCGGAGAGATGAAAAAAAAAAGAGTTTTAATTATTCGGGTTAGTCTACAAGCCTTTCATTCCCCATTGGGAGAGTCAGTCCAGGCCCCTTTCATACCTGACACCCTTTCTACTTATTCTGAAGTATGAACTAGTCTTAAAGCAAAGAACTATTTATCGATACATATACATGCATTTATTTTTTTAAGAACTGCCAGAGGACCAAGACTTCCTACACACACACACACACACACACACACACACACACACACACACACACCTGTCGGCCCCTCCTCTCCCCCAAACCCAACTGCTCACAGCTCACCACCCAGCCAGCCAGGACTTCCTAGAAAGGTACAGGCTGCGCTGAGATCCAATGGTGTTTTCTCAGTTGCTCTCCGAGCTTCTCGAGTCTATCTCCCCCTGCCAAAAACCTCTGTCCGTCCTCCCGGCCCCGCCGGCACAAGAGGGGCGCGCTCTCCATAAGGCCACCCCTCCCCAAGCCTTTTCGCCGGACTTGCCGGCGCCGGGGAGAGCTGCTTCAGGCGGAATGGAGCGGATGCAAGGAGAGGGAAGCTGAGGGAAGGGTGAGACTCCAGTGGGCTTGAGGGACCTGGCGTGCGTTTTCAGAAAAGAAAACTGCGGAGCGTCGTTGTTGCATACCTATGAGAAGCGTTTTCCAAGGCCCAGCGTTTTCCCCTTGTGTGTGCTCACCCCTCCCCCATAATTTTAAACGAGTAAAAGGAATTTCTGAGTGGTCAAAAAATCCTAAGGCAAGAAAAAAGGAGAAGAAAAAGGGTGGGGAGAAAAAAATAAACAAAGACTGTAGGAGGAAGGGAAGGAAATGAAAGGAGAATTTTTACATTTAAGATACCAACGGCCACTGAGGAAAAAAGATAGGTAGTAAGCAATCAAACTAAGTCGTTCTGTAAAAGCAGAGGCTGCTTCTCCCTTCCGTTTCCCGAGAAAGATGGTTCAGTAAAACGAAAACCAGATTGTGAATAAGACCTGGGTTCCAGTACAAGTTCTTGCACTAACTTATTGTGTGACTGAGAGCAAGTCACTTCCCTTTCAGAGAGAGAGAATTGCCTTCTCAATAAAATGGAAATTAGGATCCTCACGCGCCTGTCCTCAAGAGATGGAGCCGTTATTATCAACCAAGATATTTATTGACTGTGGGGCCTCCACTCCCCTGGTGGCTAGGAGTTATTCTTTGCAGGGTTTGGACTGCATGTGACTGGACCACACCAGCTCAGACTCCTGGTGACTGAACCTACAGGGAAGGTGTTAGATTAACAGACTGAGAGCTCTTTTAGTCACTACTGCATTAACAAAGTGGAACGCTGATCCTGGCAATTTATTCAGCAAAGCGTGACCTAGCGATACAGTTTGAAACAAGCCATGTGAAGCAATACAACAATACAAAAATCTATATAATTTGAAAATAATACCCAATAACAGTTTGTTTATCTAACGCTTTGGGATCCACAGAATTCTCCTTCAGACAACCATGCAAGTCCCGTAGTATATGTCTCTCCATACTCTCATTTTGCAGATAAGTATAGAGGAAGTTATTGAGAGACTTGCCCAAGGTTACCTAGTTCTCCAGAGATGCCATCGAGTTTAAACCCTCGTATAAAATGTTTACTTAAACAATGCTGATGTAGAGCATCGAAGTGACACCAGCCTCATTTGGCTGAGAGAGAAACCGAGGCCATAAATATTTGAATTTTATTTATCTTCCCTACCATATTGTGAGCTTCTTGAAGCCAGATGGGAAGACATAGCTTTCTCCCTGGAAGCTATTAATACAGGGCCCTCCACAACGTAGCACTTAATAAATACTTATTTAATGTTGGTAGTATTTTACAGTTTAAACGTATTTTCCTCATAATAACCTTGGGGGTGGGTAATGCAAGTATTATTTTTTTCATATTTTACAAACAAGGAAGCCGAGATTTAGGGAGATTAAATAATTTATTCAAGGTCACACAGTTTATTAAGTGGTACAATATGAACTTCAACACAGGCTTTTTGACTCAGACCAAGATCAGCTCTAATGAAGCATTATCTCTCTACCTCTAAAGTCCATAGCAGTCCCCCTGCCCACACCCTACATTTTCCCATCTAGAAATTGCATTCATTCACTCCCCCTTTTTATTTCTACTCCTTCTGTTACCCCAAAGTAGGGGCAGCGGGTCATCCTATGTTACCATCACAAGACCGGAATGTGAGTACCCACCCCAACCAGCAACGTTCAAGAAAACCTGACTGACCTGTGCTAAACCTGTGTTTATTCTGTTCGCCCCACCCCACCTGCCAGGGAGAAACTAGCCATAATAGGTAGATAGGGCAAAGATGTTTATTTCGGCTCCATCGTAAGATGGGAAAAAGGAGGGGGGAGTTATCCCTTAGGGTCTTTACAATTACCCTGTACCCCAAAATGGTTTGGGCTGCCTATTTATCAAGGATGGTAGGGACCAGGGGCAGCTAGGTGGCGCAGTGGATAAAGCACTGGCCCTGGATTCGGCAGGACCTGAGTTCAAATCCGGCCTCAGACACTTAACACTTACTAGCTGTGTGACCCTGGGTAAATCACTTAACCCCAATTGCTTCACTTAAAAAGATTTTTTTTTAATTTAAAATTAAGGATGGTAGGGACAAGACTGTAGGGATTGGACTGGAGAATGGACCTTTAGCAAGTTGCTTCCTCTCTTCCAGGCCCTCTGTTTCTCCCCTCTTTAAAATGAGAGTGTGGAGCCTGACTGGAAGGTTTCTAAGTTTCCTTCCTCCTCTACAACCTATAACCCTTTGTTTTGGCTCTGCGGGCCCCTATAGCTGCTTGATTCTAGGAAAAATCTTGGTTGGCCGCGTTACTGAAGGGAGGGGCGCGGGGGGCAGGTCGAGTATTGCCTCTTGGGCTGATCGATTTGCACTGTTTAATCAGGGAGGCACTCCTTGGCTTTTACACCTTCCTCTCTGGTGCAGGCAGTGGGCGCATTAATCTCTCTCAAATCATTAGTCACACTTGGAAAATGAGCCTCCTCACACAGTTCGTTCATTTCTTATTACCCGGAAGGTTCATTGAGGCTTCTCGATAGATTGCCTTGTAAGAATGAACTCTGAGGGAGGGATCAGAGAGCAGGAATACACAAGGGCGCTACCGGGCGCTTTTCTTTGGGATGGAAATAGGCTAACAGCTGCTATCTGACCCGTTTAGCACCCCAGACCCAAAGCAATGTCCTTCTCTCTTTGCAGGACCTCAGTCTCCCGTTTTCTGCTATGCCACCAACTCATACCCTGATGCAGTGAAAAGAATTCTGGACTGGGAGTTAGGATCGGAGAATTCGCTCTGGAAAGGACGTTGGAGGTCACCTAGTCTAACCTCCATTTTCCACGGCTAAGATTGTTAAGGCTCAGCCTTAAATAATTTGCTCAAGGGCATAAGGCATTGAGAGTCAGATGAGATTCGAACTCGGGTCTCCCAGGTTCCAGCACTCTACCTACTGTACCTTGCTGTTTTTTTTTTTTTCTCAGGAGAGCTGAGTTCTGATCTTAGCTTTGCATCTTCACTGGCAAATCACCTCTCTAGGGCTCAGTTTCTTTCTTTGTAAAACGAAGGTGTGATCTTGCCTGCATTTTACAACTCCAGAATTCTTTCCTTTTAGCTCTTACATTCTATAATCTGTGTTGTTTCCTTCCAGTTCCAACATTCCAAGAAGCAATTCAAAGAGCCCTTTATACCTCTTCAAGGGCTTTACAACCATTTTTCACATACACAACAACGAGTTCATCAGAACAACGGGTTGAATACTTTATGGTGGCTTCTTCGAGCCTGGAAAAATAAGGCTGAGCTTTGGGGAAGACACCCTCCTTCCCAGAAATTCATGCAATCATCTGGTTTCTCAAGCTCTCCCAGGTGCAGAATTCCCTTTACAACTCCTGAGGCTTCGAAGTGAGTGGGGAGGGGAGAATGAGATCTCAATCCCTGGACCTCAGCCTACTTCAGTCTAATGCCAGGACCTTACAGAGAAGGGAAGGGACTCTTACTGTAGTGCAAGCAAAACCACGTAATAGTGAACCGTATCCGAGTGGCACAGGTTGTAGTGATTTCTCTCCCTTTGTAAAAGCCGTTTGCCAGCGGAGCGGCCTCGGAACAAAGTCCTAGAAAGGTTAGCCAGGTGATAGGCTAACGGATTCTTTCCAGATGTTTTGACATTAGTCCCTGGCTGGGCCTGAGGAGGGGCCTATTCTAAAGGGATGGGGGGTGGCGGTGCGGGCAGAGGCAATGACTTGTTCTCAGAAGTAGCCTGCATCCTCCTCCTCCCAGCTCCTAGGCCTTCGAAGCACACGGGACTTGGCTCTGGAAGGTGAGCTCAGCGATTCTGAAAGTCCTCTGGGGCCAGTCCGAGTAATCAATGAGCATTTGGATTCGCCAGAGAAGCGCCGAAGGGGGCTCTCCGATCAATGTTCGGGGAAGAAGCTTTTATCTACAGAGATGCCGAGAAAGGCCCTGCCCTACACGCCTTGTTTTCCCCTCCTCCTGGGGTGAGAAGTCATTGTTCCCGGATCAGCTGGGGGTCCGAACGCGGCAGGGCAGAGGAAGCTCGGAACCGGGCCAGACCTGAAGCTAGAAAAGCTCTCTTCGATAAATCTTCCGGGAACATTGTGGGAGGGAAGTCAACTTGGCAGGGGGCCAACAGAGGTTCTAGTCCAGGCTCAGTCAATAACTCACTATGTGTCTGTCTGGTCAAATCACCTCTACTCTCTGGGCCTCAGTTTCCTCCTTTCCTAAATGCCCGGGTTCGACTAGATGATGTCTGATCTCTTAAATCGCTAATCTCGTGTGTTTGTGCTCAAAGATTCCAAATTGATCTAGCGTTCTGTGCCATGTGTCAGCTCTGTCATTCGGTGTTCTCTGTTCTAAGCTCTCCTCAAGTTCATCCATAGCCTATATTCGAAGGCCCCTCCCAGTCGTGCCATTCTAGCTTCTTTGTTTTAAGGCCCTTTCTTTCTTTGACTCATTGGGATTTTGATTCACTCATGCTCGGTAGTGAACATTCATTCCGTAGAGGAATGGGGACGCCAAGGTCAATCTCAGCTTGCCGATACTTTAGCATTGGAATGTAGGCAAATGGGACCAGGAGTGGAGAGGAGGGGGAAGTTGGGACTCCTGAGAAAGGGAGGTGGGGGGAGACAGATCAATATCATACATCATCGGGCAACAGCGGAGCCAAAGCGCCTGAGAGATTTATAAAATATCGACCCACAGGAATGCTTTAGACGCAGACAAGAAGCGAGGTGCGCCGTGGGAGGCCATAAGGCAGGGCCTAAGCAGGACAGATACTTTAACAAGGTGCCTTTCAGTCTATCGATTTCCTTCCTCTAGCATTCCTTTTATGGGTCACTCTTTGTGGATCTCCTTTAAAGTCAAAAGGGAGGAGTGGGGGCGAGAAGGAATTGAGGCTATGATAGTAGTTATGGCGCAGGTTGATCTGGTTGGCCATTCACAAGATCCCAATTTAACCAAGTGTGGCTAGAATTCACTTTTCACTTACTTCCGCCCCAGTGAAAAATTTGGTTTGCAAAAAGCAAACGCTTATATCGAAAGTGCAAACCAGTTTCATACTTTGCTCAGCCCCCAGATTTCTCGGAAGAGCCACTACTTAAGATGACCTAGTCAAGGTGACGCCAGATCCACTACTGGGATGGCTGTAACTCCAGGTTTAACAAACAGAAACTCAGAAAGACCTAGAATGGCAGTGGGCAGGGGCCTTGAGCAGAAAATATGGGACGTTAGCGCCATCCGAGCTGGAAGGGACCTCAGAGCTCGAAATATGCAATGTGAGACCCTAGAGCCAGAAAGACCCCTAAGACAATGTAGGACGAAGAATGGTTGGGCTGGAAAACCCCGTCAAGATCATTTAGTTAGAATCTTTTTAAAAATATATATATATGAAGAAGCTGAGTCCCAAAGTAAAGACTGACCTGACCAAATCTTAATAATTAAAAAGAAAATAGCCGGAGAACGTTTGTTCATGACCCCCAGACTGTGATTTTCTCCAGCCACTAACCAATTCAGATCAAAGGGAGGATTTCTGCACCTCATCATCTTTTCCTTGTCCCTTCCCCCAACCCAACTACCTGCATCCTTGCGGCTGTGTGGAAGGGGTTCGGTGGCGTCTTCACCTCTGAGGCAAGATTACTTCTTTAGAACAGGCTGAATTCTTCCCAATATGAGGTTTTGTCTCCGTAGGCAAAATTCGCGGCGTGTGTGACTTGATGACTGTAATTACCTAGAGGTATATGATGTTAAAACAAGGATAATTTCGGTATTGGCATGTTGAAATCATTACTGTTGTTTCCCGCCCCTACTATCAAATATTTAACAACATAATTTTTTTTTTTTTACTTCAAGGGTCCTCAATGTCATTGGTGTGAGTGCTCCTTCCATAAAGAGTTCTTGTGACCAAGAAAGCCCAGGGGGATATTTCTACACTTAGCAGGGCTTCGGGTCTTCCTTCAGCGACCACTCCTTTGCACAGAAATATCATAGGCTCGGAAGCTCCATTGGCTGTGTAACCTTGGACAAGTCACTTCTCATTGAGTCTCAGTTTCTTCATCTGTAAAATTTGGGGTAATAATTATTGTACTGCAGTCTCCACGAAGTTTTGTTTTGTTTTATTAGGATCAAACGAGCTGATCATATAGCTCTAGATATGGTTTTGGAAGCGTGAAGAGCCAAATATCAACTACAATTACTATAGTATTGTAATCATGTATCAAATAAATTTGTCCATAAATGAGCATGGTGACAATAAATATATTCGGAAGGTTCGGATTAGTGCGAACCATGAATCCCCTGAAATGACCTCATGCATTGGAATCTAACTTGTTCGAAGTTTCAGTGACCTAAAATATGGTAATTGGTTCCAGTCTTTTGGAAATGTGCAGTGTTAATTCTAATAACATCTTTGAGAGACCAGTTACTATCCAGGTACAACCCTTCTGAAAAAAAAAAATCTATCTCCTCTGGGCTTTTCCCAGGGGCACTGTCTCCCAGGGTCTATTTGGGTGTAATTGGATGGTACATCCATCCCCTCCCAACCCAGCTCCTTCCCATTACCTTTTTCATACACACTGCGACTCAGACTATTAAGTCCCCAGAATGAGGGAGTCCAGACCCTGAATCTGTCTCTTCCTTTCCTCAGGGAAAGCTCAATTCCTCAGTCGAGAAATACGGAGTACCAAGATAGATCGAAACCAAAGCAAGGAGGTAGTTTTGGTAGAGGCTAGAGGAAGAGTTTGTTACAGGTGGGGATGGAGTGGAGAAAAGGAAACCCCGTTTTGCTGGGCTTTAAGTAGTTGCAGTAATTTTCATGTGTAGGATGCATTCTGTTCTCCAACAGCTTCCTGAAATTCTGAGTGAAACCTGTGGGAGAAATCGTCAAGACTCCCAGACTCAGCAAAGCGCAGCCCTCACCCAGGGAAAATGGCAAGGAGAGTACAAGTCAGAAGAAGAGACACGGAAGATTGAGAAGAAACTAGTGAGAGACCAGGGTTTCGAGCTGATGGGAACCAGCCGCAGCTGAAACGTGTGTGAATGCATGTGTATATGTGTTTATGCACGTGCATTTGTTCGTGTTATATGTGATTGAATATACATGTGACTATGTTTGGGACTCTACCTGTGCCTTAGGGAGTGGCCTGAGGAGAAAAGTTCTTGAAAGAGTTATTTGGTGTGTCTATGTATAATAGCGAGGTGGAACAGAGTGGATAGAGTACTGGGCCTGGAATAAGGAAGATCTGAGTTCAAGTTTGACCTCAGACACTTACTTAGCTGTGTGACCCTAGGTAAATCACTTCACCCCCTATACGCCTCAGTTCCTCATCTGTAAAATGGGGACACACTGGAGAAGGAAATAGCAAACCACTCCAGTACCTTTGCCAAGAAAATCCCATGGTTGTCTAGAAGAGTCGGACTCGGCTGAACAACAAATGTATGATGAGAGAAATGAGTTTTTGCGTATGAGTGTATATGTATTTAGAGGGAAAGTATGCTTTTCGAGTTCTTAGTAGGAGTGTATGTGTTTGTCCTAAGAAAAATATACGTTTAATATGTTTGAGTGTATTTGAGAAATATGCAGTAGGGATTCGAGACATTAATGTGGATGGGACTACACATTTTACGGGTGTGTTTGGAGAGTCAAAGGAAGTCTAATGAGCCTTCCTTAGGTGTGGTTAAAAACATGAGGTTCTCTGCTATGAGAAAGAAAGACAGCGCAAGACCGAAAAAGAGTCGGACTTAATAGTGGTGTGGTTTGGGTAGGTGAACGTGTAAATGTGTGTGTGCCCACACGACTGTGTGTGTATATGGGCAGACCTTGCTTGCCCGCCTGTACTATGAATAAGGTAAATGGTTGTTGAGTGAAATTTGTGTATTTGCGGGAGGGGAAGTGTAGCCCCTCTGCAGCCAACGTTACCTCATAGTAGCGAAGGTCATAGAAGATTTCGGCCCTCTAAGTTATTGGCTAAGGATCAGTTTCCTGATCCGGTTATTGTTTCACATTGCCCCCACTCACCCACCCCTATGATCGCAAATTACTACTAGACGGGTGTCTTTTTAAAAAATCCGTTTTATTGATAACGACACATAAGTCTTTCAAAACAAAACGGAATTGAAATATATTCCCCTACCCCTGCCCGGTGAAAAATAATGAAGCCATTCTCTTCTGGGGGCCTGTTGCCTCTTTTTTCCAGGGACCAAAAGTTTTGTTCCTAGTCAGGTAGCAAGCCTTTAGGGGGCAGGGATGGGGCTCTCTGGGGCCTGCACCTAAGGGCTTCTTTTCCAGAGCACAGAGACACGCCATAGGACTGGGAGACAGACCAGGCCAGAGTCCTGATTCTGTCGCTGATTTACTGTGTGACCTTAGACTAATCATTTATATTCTCTGGGCCTCAGTTTCCCCCTTGGTAAATAAAATGGGGGAGGAATGAATGATCTCTAAGAGAACAATCAGTGCTGACATTCCGTGACTCCAGCCTGATTTCAATTTACCTCTTCCCTTTTGAATTGGAGGTAGAAGGATATTGGAAGGATGAACTGGGACAAGGACGTGGGCTCCCCGCTAGAGGGAAACTTGTGCAGGAGAAAGGAAAACCCAGCTTCGCTGGCCAGTAGTTTTGCCCTACCAGGAATAATGGGACCCTGGGCAGAAGCAACCGGATGTTTTTCCTGAGGTGAAATGGTTCTGGGGGCACTTAGGAGGAGGTGGTGTCAGAGGTTGGTCGCAGGACTTCCAACCCTTCCGAGAAAGTAGAGGCATACAATAGAATCAGTCTTTGACTCCGGAGCTGGACGTCACTTTTCTCTTCAACCACCAACACCTTTGCGAACAAGAAGAAGTTCGGGAGAAAACAGATTATTTTTTTTTAAGAAGTCTTGTATTTCTAAGGGCCTGGAAAGTTTGCCAGGAAGAACCAGTCAGGACAGTGGAGTGTATTGGGAAGAGCACCGGGCAAAAAAACAAACAAACGAAGAAAAACAAAAACAAAAACAAAATCGAGGTTAGAAGTATAACTTCTATACTAACTTTCTGGATGATCACGGGTCAATCAACTTCAGCTCTCGCACCTTAGTTTGCCCATGTTTAACTTTAAGGAGGTTTGACTAGATCGTTTCCAACGTTCCTTCCCACGCCGAAATCTTGTGCTAAGATTGTATACTCACCTTTGGCATTATACTATTCAAGGAATGTTGGTGATGGTGGAGAGACTGGGTGGCGGAGACACAAAAGAATAACTATAAAAGCCTTACTCCAGAAAGATGCCTAGATCGATTCCCCCGGTCTCAATAAAACCAAGCCTTTAATAAAAACTCTCATTTACATAGCACTGTCTTCGCACTAATGGGGGGGGGGGGATCGTGTTAGAAAGTATTATCATTATTATTCCCATTTTACAGTGAAGGTAATCGAGGCTCTGAGAGATGAAATTACTTTTCCAAAGTCACACAGTAAATGGCAGAGCTGGACTGGAACTAAGGTCCTGTGAATCCAAATTCAGAATTCTTTCCACTACACTTTACACATAGGGATTTGCATATAGTAAAAAGCTTAATGTTTGATGAGTCAAATAGGATTGCATTTTCGCAAGAATTTGTTCTCTGCTCATAGGTTGAGTCCACTCCTTAATTCAGAAACTAACGGCATTTCGGGTGGGCCACTTGGGAGGGTATTATTATTTTTTATAAAAGATTATTAGAAAAAATACACCGTTGGAAACATGCATAATACTCCATATACTGCGGGCTCAGGTGAGACAGTGCAGCAGCTGGGAGAAATGCTCAGGGCGCAGATAGGCCGGAACACATTAGCTCCTTTGGGGAAATGATGGAAAGTGAAGCGCTTCTCTGCTCCAGTCTGAAATCCTGAGCCCAGAGGAGTTACCTCTTCCTCCCCTTTCCTATCACCCCCAAGCCCTAGCTCCACTGTTTGGGAACAGAGCCCTAGGCTGTCCTGGCAGGAAGGCCTCACGTGCTAGATCCCAGGCCTCGGAGAGCTGTCTGGATGTCCCGGAAGGCCCGATTCACAAAGCGCAGGGCTTTTGGGACCTAGACCGAGCAAGAATCCTCAGACTTAATAGGATAGTTAGCGAGTAGAGGAAGTCATTGTCAACCCCTGCAGACAAGGACCTTTTTATTTCGTGCGTTAATATCCAGGACCTTTGGAAGAACCAGGTTGTATGTGAATCAAGGCAGCTGCTGCCTCTGGCTTCCAAATCCGGGCTTTACTAATTGTCAGTTGGCTGGGATACGCATAGTTCTGTAAACCTGAGCCTTCCTTTTCCCGAATGCCAGGCCCCTGCCGGCTCTTCTCTCCCAGGAGAGGGGATCTGGGACTTCAAGGCCACTGTGTGGGTAGAGGTTAAGAAGGTAGGGAACCAGTAGGGAAGATCAGGTACCGGCCAAACCCAAGCAGCCTGAATATAAGACGAAGGGTGGACAGACACTCCTGCCGGGGACAACACAGCGAGAACTTACATGTGAGAGCTTACATGTGAGAGCATTGTGGGGACACACTGAGAGTGTCTGTGTCTGAGAGCTTACGTGTGCTTCTATTTGTGCTGTGTTTTTCTGCATATTTCTATGTTGTGTTTGTGTGTGTCCGACACTTGTCCCTGTTTATATTTCTATGCACTTTGGTGTAGCAAGTGGTGTGGTGTTTTTTTGGGGGGGTCGACTGTTAGGTTTTTGGGTGCTCGTGTGTTATATGCACTATAGGTTTCTATTTTTATGAACGTGCGTTTATTTCCGGACACTGTGCATTTCTGTTGTTCTGTAGGTGTAGCACAATTGTGTGTTCCTTCTGTTTGTGTAATTTGCGTGAAATTTCACATGGGACAGTATTTCGGATGGCTGATGTGGATTTTCCTGTTGTATGATGCGTCGTTGTGTGTTGCATCCATGCACGTGCTGTGCTGTGGCGGGTGTTTGAGTTTTCGATGTGTTCTGTTCCTATTTTGTTTTCAGTGCTGGGTGTGTGTGAGTTATGTGTGTATAGTTCCTCTGGGAGCTGATTTCGTGTGTTGCTTGTGTGTCCCCTTTACATTCCCGGTCTGCTCAATGAAGGTGGAGCTGGTTGGTGGCTTGACTCTCTGGGATTGGGCTAAGGGTCTGAGAGTGGTATTCCTAAGGAGTCCCACAGAATTGGGCACGGTATCTGGGCCGGAAGGCAGAACCCGCCTGGTGGCAGGCAGCAAGGGTGTTGTGTCAGCCTCGGAGGCCCTGCTGTTCCCAGCCTGTCCCTGATGATTCCACCCCCCAGTCTCTCGCGATCTATTTATTGCACTTGAAACGATTTTCAAAGCGTTTAAAAACAGTTCCCACAGGATCAAGGAGCTAGCATTGGGGAGCATTGGGTGGGAAGGGACCGTGGAGGGAAGCAAGCCCGGAAGCCTGGGGTAGAGAGGGGCGAAGAGGAGAGAGGATATCTCAGACCAAGCCGGGCATCTGCGAGGGCCGCAGGAAGGGAAGAGAGGCAGCTGCGGCAGTCGGGAAGGCAGCCAAGGGATAGCCAAGAGCTCCCGGGAAGCCCACGAGGGGCGGCGGGGGCGGCGCCGACGCCGTCGACAAGGGGAAGGCCAGGCCTCCTCCTGCGGCTGGTGAGTTCTCGTGGTAGAGAATGGGCACGCGGACCAGCCTTTGAGCAGACGGTGACAAACTCGCAGCCTCCAGGTCTGCAGCCAGCTGCCGCTTCCACTTGTTCCTGCGGTTCTGAAACCAGATCTTCACCTGCGTCTCGGTGAGCTGCAGGGAGGCTGCCAGGCCTGCACGCTCCGCGCTGCTCAGGTAGCGCTTCACATCAAACGTGGATTCCAGCTGGAACACCTGGCTGCGGCTGAACACCGTGCGCGTCTTCTTCTTGCGGCCAGCAGCCCGAGGTTCGGCAGAGTCCGGTTCTGGCTTGTCCTCTTCTCCGCGGCCGCCACAGCCACCACCGCCACTGCCGCCGCTGCTGCTGCTGCAGGCCGACTCGTCCGGCTCGCGACCCAGGCGCTCCGCAGACCCAGGGGCGCCCGACCGTCGCCTACAGCCGCTCTCTGGCCTGCCGGCCTCCTCGCCGATCTCAGGGGAGTCCCGGTCACTGGCTGAGGGGGCAAAGAGGAATAAGGTTGTTTCTCCCAACACTCAACTAGCCCCATCCTACTCATCTCTTTTATTCTGCTAGCCCTGCTGCCAGTGGGAAATTGGAGACACACACAAGAATTCACGGACACACGCAGAAACACACTTTCTCTTCCCCCACGCCCCTAAACACACAGTCGAACACACAGGGACATACACAAAAAACGCCAACCTTCCGGTCTTGTCTCACACTCTCTTTACCCTCCCTTTTGCTTCATGCATATAAAAAAACCCATTTATTCATATTCAAACACAAGATAAAGCTATGTCTACAAAAATGCACTCTCAAACATTCAAATACACATTGGTATATGTAAAAACGGTCGTACACGAATACATTGAGTCAATGTAATAACATATGTGGCACGTGTTAAGACACAGATGTGCCACTGTTCATAGAAAATGTCTCTGTCTTGCAAAAAATGGACACTCCGTTACACAATGACATAAGGAAATACTGTCCATTTCCACAGAATTTCTCTCAAATTTTTAAAATAACGTACATATACATGCACAGAGACATTCATACACAAATACATCATAATACGTTGGACACATCAACATTGCACACACAGAAACTAGCATTCAAATACACACAAGCATATAGAAAACCCTTATACATGGAATTTCCCTCTCACACACCGACATGGGGGAAATCACTCGCTCATAGGACCCACATTCATACAAAACGCACCTGCACACACCATTTTAAGGGGAAAATGCCGGTAATGACAATACACTGAACAGAATATTCAAGTGTTCCGAAATATACACACGATTAGGAAGATATACACTCAGATACACAGAAACACATCGGTATCCTCGAGGACACCTCGAAGAAAAAACATCAGGATTGGGGAAAATCCAAAAGCGTTCACAGAGCACCCTTCAGACACCCTATCCTGGGCTTCCTCCTTCTCCATCTTCCCTTCCCGAGTTGGCGCTCCTTTATTAATGCCGCTTTCTTAGATTTAAATACTACTCTCTTCCCCCATTGATTTGTACATTAGGCTTAGCATTAATTACTACTCTTGTAGAGTGTGGATAAATCAGCCCTCCAGGGTCTGAGAGGAATAGACGAAACTCGGCGGGGGTCGCTGGGGAGAAAGGCCCAGCTGATTGGGGGAGGGGGGCGTATACTGCATACAGAGTGTAGAGAGGACCCAGTTCTCTGCGAGAGCTTTTAATTAGGGTCCTTGCTTTAGGTAGGAGTCAGAATAAGCGGCAGGATGAGACTCTTTCTAGTGGGAAGAAAGACCTCAGGTGGAGTTCAAGTTTTGATCGGTCCCTGATTATGGCCAGCGCATTTCACTTTTCTCCGTGTCTTCCTATCCTCGGTTTTAAAACCCGCATAACCTCATAACACTTCGCAGGGCTATTGTGTAAACCCTATGAACATTTGAGTATAGACACTCTGGGTCTTTGGAATAGGAGAACTGGCGTCTTTTGCTCTTTGTCCCCTCATTTGGCCAAAGGGCTCACACTAGATAGGTGTTTGTAGGGGGCTCAGCTAGCGAAAAGAAATGTTGCTGTCAGCCTACGGAGGAACAAGGGGACTACCGGTTAAGTTACGAGCCTGTATCAAACAGGCTGACCCTGCATCAAACAGGCTGACCCTGCTTCCATTCCACCCCGACTGGAAGGCAGCTGGATTCTAAACCTCAAGATACAAAGCTAGAAACACATCCCAGGAGACCTTCTTTCAGCTGGAAGGCCCCGCCTCACCCTGAGCTGTAGTACAAGAGCAATGGAGGAGGAAATGGTAGTTATTTTTCAATACAAGAAAGCTTCCCAATTCTATCTGAGGAAATATTAGCATAAGGTAAATACGATCAAAAAATCAAGATTTTGGAGCTTGAAGAAAACTTCAAGGGGCCAATTCCCTCATTTGAGGAAACTGAGCCCCAGAGAGTGAAGGTGAATTGTTCAAGGTCACACAGATAATAAGAGGCAGATCAGGAATGGAACCCACATCTTCTGACACAAAACCCAGGACTTTCCCCTAACTACATCAAACTGGTCACCGAATTGGCTCTTCTATAGTGGTTTTGAGTAAGCATTGAAAACTTCAGAGCAAGTATCTTCTTAATAAGACTTTTGTTCTTTTGGAAGGGTCACTTGAGAAGGAAGGGATGATTTCTCTACTTTGGAGAGACTGGAATAACTTTGTGTCCTGTGTGTATATATGTAGCGTATGCCTACAGGTGGAGAGCTTCACCAGGCTCCAAAAGAAATCACACCCAAGAGAGATCTTTCAGTGAAGATTTGAATAATCAGTTGGGCGTGGTAGAAAGGACAGCGATTTAGAAGTTAGGATGCTAGTTGGATTCTAGTCCAGAACGGGCCAGGCACTAACCCTGAGTTACCTTGGGAAAGTCATTATCTCTATGTCTCAGTTCCCACATTAAAAAATAAAGTAGAATTATTCCTTGGTTTCAAAGGGTCATTTCGAGCTCTAAATTCTCAGATCTATTATCTAAAGACCCTTCCACTTCAGATACCCCGCTGTCTTTGTTCTAAAAGTTCCTTCCAGCCCTGACATTTCACGTTCCAATGTCCTCTCTTTCTCTAACATTCTATGTTTTAAGGTCTTTTCAGTCCGGGAAACGTGTGGTTCTAAATATTAAGGTTGGATTTATAGGAAATGTGCCCATTTTAAAAGAATGGAAGACAACTACAGGTTACAAAAATCATCGAAAGAAAAAAGGGTCCATATTTAAGGCAGATAGCAATGTTTTGCACCCTTCTAATGGTGACAGCCTCTCTGTGCAGGACAAGGTTTTGTTCAGTTCTGGGGAGCAAGCGCTGGGGTAATAGCTCGACTCTTCTAGACCAGGTTCCCCTATTTCCTTTTCAGTAGTTTTCCAGGGAAGGGTACCAAAGCCCACTGGCTGCCGGGGAATCCCAGGTAGTGCTCTTGAAAAGGAGCCAGGTGGACACCTACACGCTACACTGGCTCCCATTGGAAAGAACAAAGAGAGGAATAGAAGGGTTGAGGGAGGGGTAGGAAGAGGTAGCAGAAAAGAGACAGAGTTCGAGACTGGGTCAGCCTCTGGGCACCAAACCTCCTTCAGATCGTATGAACTTCGGACGATTAACTACTTCTTCTATGTCCCCTTTTCCTTTATCTCCCATTCTCCTATTTTTTCAGTTCCTTCTTTTTCTGCTCTTTGCCTTCTATTTTCTCTCTTCTCCTTATCTTTTCCCCTGTCAGAATCTCCGTGTCTTTTTCGTTTCTCTCTTTCCTCTCTTCCCTTTCTTTCTTTACTGTTTCTGCTCAGGAAGCTCAGCAAAGTAATGGATGGTCTCCGAGGGGCCGGTGGGACGCGCCCCAGCAATCAGGCAAGAAGCTAGAGTTGTCAGGAACCCAAATGACCAGTGAGTTTTGGGTCGGATCTGGACCGATCGGATCACTTTGAGTTCTACTCCCTAAGGATTACAGCAGTCTGTACAACTTAGGCCTGAGAGTCATTTTGTTCCTCGATTTCCCTCTTCCTCACTCCCCAACCCCAGCATTGACTACTGAAAGGCTTCGATAGTGATCTCGGCGCAGGAAATAGCTGCCAAACCCTCGCCGCCCCCAAACCCTGCTGTTGGGGACCTAGGACTTACTGTCTGGACTGTGACAACTGATGTAGCTGGCGTGGGTGCGTCGGTACCACTGAGCCGGGCTCTCCGCAAGCGCGTAGCCATGCACACCAAAACCATACGCCGGCCCTGGGCAGCAGGCAGGGGGTGGCGGCAGGAGGCAGGGGCCGGATCGGGCTCCGGCTCCGGCTCCAGCTGCAGCTCCAACTCCCAGTACGCAACGCTCACGACCTTCCCGGGTCTCGGCGCCCGCCCGCAGCTGCCTTAGCCGCCTTCGCGCCTCCTCCTGGTCTTCCTCCCCTTCCTCTTCCTCTTCTTCTTCCTCGTCTTCGTCCTCGTCCTCCTCCTCCCCTCGACTCGTCTCTTTGCCCTCTCCCCCTAGCAAATTCTCGATGAAAAAGGACGAGACACGGGCCGGTGTGGCGCTACCGGGCTCTGTCACCTCGTCCGGCATGATGTAGGCGGACCGGGCTGGCAAGAGCTGCCGCTAGCTCCTCGCTCTCTCGCTCCCTCTCTCTTGGCGCCTGCCGGTGGTCAGGGGGAGGGGGGAAGGGGAAATGGGAGAAAAGGGAGGGTGGCGGAGCGAGCCCTTCAGAGACCTGGAAAGTAGGGGGGACCCGCAGCTCCAGCTGCGTCGTGGCTCTTCGGGGGCCGGGGACTGCTCTCGGAGAGCCGATTCCCCCCTTGAGCACTCATTGCAGCTCTCGGTTCTTGGCCATCATTTCCTGCAAGTGGCGGAGTTGGGTGGGGGTGGGAGGCCGCAGGGACTGGGGACTTGGTGGGGGGAGAGTAGGAGGGGGAGATGGAAGGAAGGAGGAGGGGGGTTGGGGATAGGGTGGGGGGATGCTGGGGTCGGGGTGGGGGACGGTGGCGCAGGCTGGTAAGCGACCGGCGGAGGCGTCGAAATCTGCGTACGAAACAATAATAATGTAATAAAAGTGTCAGGCGGCCCCCCGACGCCCCGGGAATCGCCTATTGGCCAAGCACCATGTCAAATGGCAATAGCGGGGCGCCGGGTCAGAGCGGATAGCGGCCTGGCGACACGGTCAGTGTAGGCAAGGGGGCCCAGGAGGGTGCGCACAACCGCTGCTGCTGCCGGGGCCTCTGGGCCGCCTCGTCACTTGCCAGCTTTTTATTTGGGTCAATTAGAGGAGCGAGTCCAAAAGCGGAAAAGGCGGCAGCGGACCAGCACCCATTCCATTCCAATTTATTCCATTCCCGGGCTCCGGGTAGCCAAGAAGAGGGAAGGGAGAAGGGATAAGCTTGCGTGTGCTGGAGAGGAAGGATTGAAGAGTTGCCAGCCTCTCATTGGCTGAAGGGGACCCGAGGGGATGCCCCGGCTGGCCAATCACCTCCTGATAAGACCACTAATTACCGTACTATCCTTGCTTCTACGGCGGAGAGTGGCACGAATAATAATATTTCGAGAATGTCGCTCAGGAAAAGAAAATATATAATACTAGCTCACGTTTCCAGAGCCCTTTACAAACATTATCTCATTATCGTATTATCTCGGCAAGGATGTAGATCCCAGAGGGTGATCTCAGGAATACTTAGGAGCAAGAACAGAGTCAAGCCAGTGACCTAGGCAGGGTGGGGGTGGGGGTTTCGTATGCATCATTTATGATTTCGTTGACTGAAAGGCATAGAATCTAACACAAAACCTAAAATATCACCTAGTCCAACCCCCTTGAAAATATCTGACACAGATTCCGGATATACATATATGTATATATAATATACCATGTGTGTCTATGTATATATAGTGTATGGATGTATTGTCTATATATGTCTGTCTGTCTCCTTTTGCTCCCTACAATAATTACAGAATGTTTAGTAACTTTATTTGTCAGCAGAATGCTGCGGCTGGGGTATCGGAATAAGGGTTCTGGTTCCAAAGTCTATTGTATGATCTTAGTCAAGTCGTTTCATATCTATAGGCCTCAGTTTCTTTGTCTTTGAAACGAAGGAAATAATTTGGCTGACCCCTTTCCATCTCTGACATTACATTATCCCTACCATATTTGCAGTGTGTGTGTGTGTGTGTGTGTGTGTGTGTGTGTGTGTGTGTGTGTGTACTATCGAATTAATCAGAGTAATATTTATACTCTGGGGTCATTTTTTAGATAACTAACCAGGTGGTCGATTATTGTTCCTATTCCGTGTAATACACTTCCACATTAGACTTGGAAGGAAAATTAGAACCTAGAATGCTTGAGATGAAACAGGCTTTAGTGATGCCCAAAAATCCATCACAGGTCTAAGATGTGAAATGTTTATAAATGTTGTGAACCAATGAATATTTACTGATGAAAAGAAGGAGAAAGAGGAAAAAGAAAAGGAGGGGAAATGAAAAGGGAATTGGGAAGAAGGGACAGGGGAAGCAAAAAGAGAAGAAGATATGAATCCTCTAATCATGATTTCACAGGCTGGGTGGGTAAACTAGACGGAAACAAGGCTCCGTACAAGCTTGTATCTTAGGCTAACAGTATCCGCACCTGTTGTAATACTGGGTGGTGGGTTGTTTTCTGTTGTTGTTGTTGTTGTTGTTTTGCTTGCTTGTTTTAACAAATTAAGGCAACCTCTACACGTACTGATATAGCAATGATAAATCTTCCAAGAGATTTCCTTTTAACCCTTTGCAACTGCTCTCATACTCAGCCACTCCACCATTCGGAAAACAGGATTTTAAATAGATTCCATTTAACAAATGACTTTTAAAGCACCAGGGGCAAGGTCCTGCACAGTATGCTGTCTGCGGTCCTTTCCTAATGTAAAAAGAAAATACGACTCCATTGCCCACTGATACTGTGCAGATCCCACAGTGGAGTGTGTGTATCTGCTGGTTGGGGTGAGTAGTTGTTCTAGGAAGTGGGTGGGAGTGGGGTACTAGATGAAACTTTAAATACCTTCCAAGAATGAGATTCTATGATATTGTGACCCAAGAGGGCACTCTCTAATTCTAATTCTCTAATTGCGATTCTTACATCATCCTTGGTTACTGACTCCTTTCTATCTTTCTGCTCCCCCCTCCCCAACTCTTCCCCCCCCAACCCAACACCTTCTCTGTTTCTGAACCTCATCCCTTTAGCCAGTCCTCTGTGGTAGTTCCTACAGGAGGTTAGTGGATCTTTAGCTTTGTAGAGGGGAAGCGAAGTGCCCTGCGCAAAAAGCGTACGCACCCCTTGAATCCTGGTGAATCCATCACTTGGACAAAGTCGCTTCCCTGTATCCCAACCATCACTGGGGAATCTGGCCTGAGATGCATCTGGAGGCACCCAAGGGACTAGGGACGGGACGGGGGGCGAGCAGAGGAAGGCCCTAGTTCTCTCCGCCGGAGTGGGGGGAAGGATCATAGAGCTCTTGTTCCTCCCTGGCACCGCTTGCCCTGGGGCTCAGAGCCTGTGTCACGCCAGAGCCCCAGCGGCAGCTAGAGAGGAAGGAAGTCGTCCTCAGAGCTAGAGACCGCTCAGCTCTTGCTTCTTGAAACCCAGCAGCAGAGCTGTTGTCCGGTCCAAACTCCAAGGGCCTGCCACTTATTTCGTTTGACTGCGTCAGCCGTGGAAAATGCATTCCAGCTTCCGATCTGGCCACCTCCGCTCAGAGTACGCTGGGCGGGGAGTCAGGTGGGCCAGGCGGGTGGTTCTGGCTGCATCTGACGCCAGTACAGAGCCTCAAGACTGTGGGCATCTGCAGGAAGGAAGAGACTGAGGATGCCCCAACGTCGACTCTATCCGCCACGTTTGGATTCAGTTCCTTGGGCTTTCTAAATCCGGAAAGGACTCCGAACATTCACTTCAGGTAAGCTTGAGGAAGGTCACACTCACGTGGAGAAAAGAAGTTTTTGTGGATTTGGGGCTTGTTCTATTTTGTCTTCCAGAGTAGCCACCAACTTTCGTTTAGGAGGATATCGACATAATCAGCTCATAGAACTTTACCAAAAAGACGTACCTGATTGTTAATTATCGTCATTTGCCTAATTTATAAAGTATACAGAAAGATAAAATCCGAAAGGCAATTTAGAACATAGAATGTTAGCGATAAAAGGAATTTGAAACATAAACTAGATTGTAGAATTTGTAGGGACGTTAGACGGTCATCCAACCTCCTCCTTCTACTGTAGAGGAAATTGACTCCCAGAGAAATAGGAAATGACTTTCCTTAGCGCACATAGCTATTTTCCTTGCTATGGAACAAGGACACGAACCAGAGATTCTTGAATTCCAATACAGTGTTTCTGGTTTTGTCCTCTTCCTTCCCACTACAAGTGCAAAATGAGAGTTTTCATGAGAATGATTTAACTCCCCGGCACCCCAAACTTACCCAGACTGATCCAAGACCCCACCATACAGAACTCCATTTTCCAAATATTTCGTGATATATAATGAGTATGGATGGTGACAATTAAAAAAAAAAAGGAAAGAAAAAAGGACATAGGCATTCTAATGCACAGTACTACTTCCTGCTTCGGGTCCCCCCTCCACAACCCCACCCCCCCACTTTATTACATCTGATACAGGAGAAAAGGAGAAAGAACGATGGATTTGGAATCAAGAAACCTGATGTTCTTTTCCCAGATCTGTTTCTTTCTTAAAGGCCTGGGTTTCTCTCTTTGTAAAATGCAAGACTCGGACTAGATGATCTTTAAGGTCACTGACAGCTTCAATCTAAGATCCTAATTTGTAATATGTTTTATATGTGTGTGTAACTATATACGCACATATTTACATATATTTGTGAGTGCATCTTATCTCTCACCTACTTTATTGTGAGCCCAATAACGACCGAATAGATTCTGAGTCTGATTCATCTTTGCTTCTTGATATGGAGCAGTAGGCATTAATAAAGGTCTTTGTTGAAATGAGTCATAGCATCATATCATAGCTTCCTAGAACTGAAAAGGACCTTTAGACAAAAACCAGAGTATTAGAGGAGAAAGGGATCTTTGAAAAGAGGTTACAATAGGGGCAGCTAGGTGGCGAAGTGGAGAGAGCACCGGCCCTGCATTCAGGAGGATTTGAGTTCAAATCTAAGCTCAGACACTTGACACTAGCTGTGTGACCCTGGGCAAGTCACTTAACCCCAATTGCCACACACACACACACACACACACACACACACACACACAGTTACCAGAGCCACAGAACATAGAATGATAGGACTAGAAGTGATGGTATAGAGTACCACACAGAATGTCAAGTTGGATGAGACCTTGGAAGACAGTCTAGGTAAGAAGCTTGAAAAACTTAGACATGTTGAGGAGCACAGTAAGTTCCTGGCAGAAAAATGACTAATAGCCTAATTTATTGACTTCAGTCTTCCAAGGAAAGTTAAGTTGCTTAAAATATATTTCTTGAACCCTGAACCATCTTACAATCCCCAGAAGGCTCTATGTCCATCCTTTTTAGTAACACTTAGTCTTGCAGTCAGTGGGATACTCCAGGGTTACAAGTTCTTTCCCTTTCCCAAAAGGGAGGAGAAAAGAAAGTAATAATACTAAGGGAGACAGAACAATATAGCATGGATAGCTTTAATGCCATGAGTGATAAGGAGGATAGCATTGAACCTTTACAAGAGAGTATCACAAATGGATTCTATGTTCTTTCAGCCCATCTATCTATGCTTGAATACCAACCTGAACAGAAAAGGAACCATAATTTGATTCTAAAAACATCTCTCCAAACATGAGCAAACTCATCTCTAAGGTAAAGGTTTAGTGATATACCTTTGGGTACATCACAGCTTGGTAATAAGTGTTTATTAAAGCATGGCAGGTCAGGAGCTTGAATTCAGGTCTTCTCATACTACATAGGGCTTCCTGCCTCTGAAACCTAGCCCCCCCAGTGGTCCTAGGAGCACAAAAGGGGGATGTCCTCATCTCATAGGTTTGAGTTGGAGAGCCATGCTGTTCTGCACAAAGATGAACTGGTCTGTAAAACTATTACCTTAAGACTTTTTGCGTGTTTTTTTGTTTGTTTGTTTTTTTGTTTTTTTTTAGTGAGGCAAATTGGGGTTAAGTGACTTGCCCGGGGTCACACAGCTAGTAAGTGTTTAAGTGTCTGAGGCCAGATTTGAACTCAGGTACTCCTGACTCCAGGGCTGGTGCTCTATCCACTGCGCCACCTAGCTACCCCTGTGCTCTTCTTTAAGGGATCTTGGGAGCTATACAGATCCCTCAGGAAAAGTCCAGAGCATTTTCCCTACAGCAACCAGATGGGAGCTGAAGAACTGACCCAATTTCTGGTCAGGAATAGTCAGCAAAGAAAACAGCACATAGATGGTTCATTGCACAGGGTAATGTTTGGGGCACCCTCTCAGCCAGTTCCTCCCTAACACTGAGGTCAGCCAACTCCTTCTCTGTGTGGACCTCTCTCAGAAGCTCCCCAAGATAAAGGATGGAGGGGAAAGCAAGAGCTATACATCCTAATCTCTCTTCAATTAGTAAAGTTTTCTCCATTAGTCACCACCCCAAGATTTTGGATTCTTATTCTAGAATCATAGGATGTCAGAGTTGAGAGGAACTTTGGAGACCATCTAGGCCAGTCTGTACCTGACTAAGAATACCCTCTACCTCATCTCTGACAGGGGATTATTAACTCTTTGAATATATCTCGTGATGGGAACCAGTGGTGTGCTGAAGCCAGCTCAAACCAGCTAGGTTTTCATTTTTCAGTATGATATTTATACCTGGGAAATCAGCAATTGCTACAAGTCAGGGACTGATTTTTGTTGTTGTTGATTATATGAACTTAAGAAAATAAAAAAATGCTCATAATGAAGATTAAACTTAAAAATGTGTCCTATGTACATTTTTTAAAATGTATGATTCAGGGGCAGCCAGGTGGCACAGTGGAAAGAGCACTGGCCCTGGATTCAGGAGGACCTGAGTTCAAATCCGACCTCAGACACTTGACACTTACTAGCTGTGTGACCCTGGGCAAGTCACTTAACCCCAATTGCCTCACCAAAAAATAAAATAAAATAATTAAAAAAATATATATGATGCAGGTTGTTAAACATTTACCAGAACACCCCTCTGGGGACGATACTACACCAGAGGAAGTCCATTCCCTCTTCTCCTCATTGTTCTTAATTCTTAGATCTATGATCAAACCAAATAAATCTAAGCCCTCCTTCAACCTCTAACACTTCAAACAGAGGGAAATTGTAATGGTGTCCCTCTTAACCTTCTGTTTTTTAGGCTAAACTTTCATAATCCCTTTGACTTTTCTAGTGGGATATATAATCCAGTTCTCTCATCATCCTAGCTGCACCTCTTCCCCTTCTATATGCTCCAGTTTATGAATGAACACAACAGCCCTGACAAATCATTTTTATTACAATTCATACTTCTAGAACTCTCTAGTAAGGTTTATGTTGTAGAGCAGTGAGTGAATGAATGAATAAAAATTATTAAGCATTTCCTATGTTCATAGCTCTGTATTAAGCACTGGAGATACAAAGAAAAGGTGAGACTACTCTCAAGGAATTTATATTCTAATGGGGGGAAATTGAAGGTTTTGGCCCCTAGTTAGATGGAAAGGTCTCATGGTCATTACGGTACAGCAAAGCATGTGCTAATGCTTCTTTAATGTCATTGCCATAGATAAATTTATTTCATTTTCTGATTTTGAACTATTTGACAGTGCCAAAGATTTCAGTGGCAATAACTTTCTTTTGGGGGTTTTCAGTAGCTGTGACTGTAGCACCTGTAGGGCATTTGACAGGTTTCATCTCAACTGTGGTTGCTTCAGAAGATGTTGCCATCAGACTCTGAACTAAAATATCTTAATAGTGCTATCCCCAAGACTCTTGGACCCAGGTCTTAGACAATGCTTATCAAGGTCTGAGAGGAGATGGTGGTCAAAATGGTTGAGGTGGTTTGACCTGCCTGGCGCCTAATTGCTTTTTGTCTCTTCCCTAATGTGCCTTGTTACCTCTATTAGGATCACTTGGCTTATGGGTGTTAGTTGGTCTGAAATCTGTGGAGATAACCAGCTCTCTCTACACATTAGTTGCTTCCCCAAGTGATGCCTATGAGGGCTGGATGTTTACATAAACTCTCAATTTGTTCTCCTTTTCTCTAGTTTCTGAAAAATAAGTGGCAAGGTTAACTCTCCTACACATGCACTTGATCTCATTCTCTCATCTTCTCCAACAGGTTGTGTCCTCAATCACCATCTCCACTATTGAATGTTCAACATTTCCTTGTCAACTGGTTCTTTCTTTATTGCCTTCAAAAATATCTATTTCCTCATCCTTACAAAAACTCATACTGTACCCTATAATTATTCCAAACTGTCATCCTACATCTCTCCTGTCTTTCTTAGTGAAACTCCTTGAAAATAATATTTATTACTGTTTTTACTTCTCTCTCTCTCTCTCTCTCTCTCTCTCTCTCTCTCTCTCTCTCTCTCTTTCTTTTGGGGCAACGAGGGTTAAGTGACTTGCCCAGGGTCACACGGCTAGTAAGTGTCAAGTGTCTGAGGATGGATTTGAACTCAGGTCCTCTTGAATCCAGGGCCAGTGCTTTATCCATTGTGCCACATAGCTGCCCCCCACTTCCTTTCTTCTTAATCCTCAACTCTTTTCAGTCAAACTTCAAACCTTGGTATTCATCTGAAAGTGTTCTCTCCAAAGTTACTAATGTTCTCTCCATAAAAGGAAATTAAGGCAATAAAGAAGTGCACCAGTTTGCTAAAGGGCACAGAGTTAATGGAAGAGTTTGGATTCAAGCCCTAGGCCTCTACCCCCAAATCTATTGCTCTTTCCATTGGTCTACATTTTCATGAGTTTTACCACTACTTCTAATGGACAACTATCGAAAGGAGGTAAATTCACCTCCCCTAGCCCTCCCTCCCTCCCTCATCCTGAAACAGAACTTTGTGGTAGATTCTGGAGGAGTGGGCACTTTAATTTAGGAAGACAAGCATTTGTTTAGACTTGGAAGAGAACCACCATCAAGGCTGGCCCCCAGTTATTTTACAGCAGCTGCATTAGAACCCAGGGATTAAGCCAGGTTAGGCTGAAAAAGTGATTAGTGGGTGATAAGGCTGAGCTTCCCCCCTAAAAAAGGCAAACCAGTCATAAGTAGTCACTAGTGACTGTGTGAGGCTGATCCTCGAATAGACCCATGAGGTCAAAGGGAGTGAAGGCAGACCCACTTGGGTCTCTTGACAAAATGGAGGATCCAGAAGGAACTCACCAATGGCAGAAGGGTCATGGGCCTAGCAGAAGGATATACCATGGTGAGCAGCAGCAGGCATGGAATAATGATACAGATTGATGAAACTACACATGCTGAGGAAAATTCTGGCATGATTTTGGAGTCTTGAAGGCCAGGAATGAGGGAATGGGCTGCTTCTTTCTTTTACCTTTGGATCCTCAGGTTCTAGTGAAGTACCCAGCACACAGTTGGTGCTTAATAAATACTTGTTGATGGATTAATAGACTGATTACATGATTTTTTTGTTTGTTTGTTTTTTGCTGAGGCAATTGGTGTTAAGTGACTTGCCCAGGTTCACACAGATAGTAAGTGTCACAGGTCTTTTGAACTCAGGTCCTCTTGACTCCAGGGCCGGTGCTCTATCCACTGCACCACCTAGCTGCCCCCTGATTACATGATTTTAAACAAGACACTTGCTTTTTCCAATCTGGGCCTCAATTTCCCCTACCATGAAATTATGAGGTTGGGCTGTTGCAAAGGACCTTTCCAACTCTGTTATTCTGTTGGTCCTCTCTAGGGTTAATGATCTATATCTCTATTAGCACTTCATATAGATGAGTGTATTATCATCGGTGATGTTAGAAATTCCCTGTAAGGCAGAGGCTGTTTCTTCTCATCTGCAAATAGATCTATTGGATTGTCTACTTAATAGATTAATAATAATTATAAGAGTAATCACTGGTGCGATTGATATCATGCTTTCCTGTTTCCAGAACATCTTATACTCATTACCTCATCTGATCCTCACAATAATGCTGTGAAATAGTCTAGATGTTATTATTAGTCACATTTCACAGATGAGCCAGCTAGGCTTAGAGAAAATGATAAGCCAGTTAGGCTTAGAGAAATAAAGTCATTTCCCCAAGGTCACACAGCCAGGCAGCACCAGAACTGGGATGCCAGCTCATGCTTTCTGACATCCAGTCCCCTACTGGTTCTTTTCTTTTCTTTCTCTGCTCAAATGGCAAAAGTATTGATGGACACACTCACAATCAAAGGGAGAAAACATGTTGTTGACTTCTTTTGCTTTATTTTGAAGGGCTAGAAAATGCCTGGTTTGGATGTGTACATGCATGTAAGTTCTCTACAAAACCTGAAAAATTGTCAGTTCCTTTCCCCCCACATGTAATGCTGAGTTTTTATAGAAAAATTGACCTGCTGTTGGAATTTTAATTCAAGTTCTTCCAGTTAGTTTATCAGGAGGAAAGAGAATGAATTAAGAGTGTGACGGCAGGTCACCAAGAAGGAAATGTGACATGGTAGTCGAAAGAGTTCATTAGAGCTTTGGTTTCATTAAGAGGATTTTAACAGCAGAACTGGAAAGTTTGCAGTCTCTCTGTCCTCTCTTCAAGTCAAGCCCCACCTGAAACACTGTGGGTTATTCATAACATCATAGACTTAGAGCTGGAAGGGACCTTAGAGACGCTCTTTTTTTTTTCTTTTTACAAATGAGGAAACAGAGGTACAAAGAGATAAAAATGATTTGTTCATCCTTTTTATATCTTTGTTTTAAGAGATGCCTCTCTGTGAGGAGGGGAGAGGGATATATTAAGAACTGATTACACTGCAATAACAAAACTGTGTCATCTATGTCTCTTGGCATCCCTACTTCTTTCAAGTTATTAGCTAAAATCCCACCTTTTACAGGAAGCCTTTCCTGATGCCCCTTAATTATGCCATAAGATTTACCTAAATTGCTTAGCATAAGGTTGGCACACAGTAGGCACTATATAAGGGCTTATTTTTCCCCTTTCACACTCCCTTCCCCCATTTATTAACTCCAATTTCTCCTGTACCCATCTTGTTTGTACAGTTGTTTGCCTGTTTTCTCCCCATTAGACTGTGAGTTCTGTGAAATCAGGCATTGTATTTGAATTTTGTGTTTCCAAACCTGAGCGCCATAACTGATACATAGTAGGTGCTTAATAACTGTTTATTGACAGACTGAGAAAAGATAAATAAGAATATACCTTTAAAAAAAGAAAGTAGCCCCTTTGGGAAGATGTATGCTTATGACAATTATGGAGTAATCCCTCAGGACTGTCTTGGAATGCCTTGCTTTGGAAACAATCTTTAGAGCATACAGAACATTCCTGTCACATTTTTCAGTGGTGGCAAATCTTTGTTCTCAGAGCTCAAGTCTGTCAAATAAGGTCCTACTATGCAGTAGAAAGCACTTTAAACTGGGAGATGGGGCCCTTGGCTCAACTATTGGCTCTGCCACAGGCTAGACCTCATTAACCTGGGGAAATTATTTCCTTTCTCTGGGTCTCAACTTCCTCCTTTGTAAAAAAAAGGTTATGTTAGACTAAAATTCTATTGTTAGAAATTAATTCATTTAAGTTAATCATACCTTAGTAACACACATTGTGGAAAGAGCCCTGGTTTTGGAGTCTTGGAATCTCTGTTCAGCCAGGGGTTCTGCCACTTATTACTCATGTGACCTTAGATAAATCATTTGCCCTCTCTGGGCTTCAGTTTCCTTATCTATAAAATGGGGCAGTAGGTTTAGATGTCTTCTAAGATACCTTCCAGTCTTAATCTGTGGTTCCGAATCATAGCGGTTAGCATTAATATAATAAGAGTGGACACAGTGACAATGTTTTGTGTTATATTATCTCACACATACTTCAAAACAACTTATATGGAATAGATTGTACAGTTCTCATTCTAGCCATTTTTATCGCTGAAATTTTTACTACTTTCATTTTTGTAGCCCTTAATGATTTACAAAGTTCTTTCTCCCATAGTAGTTCTGTGATGTAGGGAATACAAACATTATTTCCATTTTATGGATGAGACTCAGAGGAAGCAAATGACTTGGCCAGGCTCATATGATTAGTTAGTGGCAGAAACAGGAGTTGTACCCACTATGCCCTCTTTTCCCATCTATATATGACAATGCCTTCATCATTACTCTCCACTAAGGCCCCTCTTGTAAAAGGGGGGTCTCTCTTCCCTTAGACATTCCTTCTCAGACTGTGCACGTGCTTGCTCCCCACAAATATGCCATTATACACCACAGGGATTCCATTCCAAGATGTGATCCTGGGATTCATGCCCCCCCTCCAAGCAGTAGATGGACAGAATTGATTCCCCCCAGACCTGCTGGGATTCCTGAGAGGGGCTACAGCATTTCTGAGAAGTTTCTCTCCACCCTCCCCAGGAGGGATGCCTGCCCCCAAATTCCCCCACCCCCTTCTCTTTTTCTGGCATTTTTTCCCACCCTGGAAGTCACTTCCAATCACAGTCACCCCAGTCTGGGGCTTTTGAAGGCCCCAAATGGCTTGAATCACTTCAACCGAAACCTGCTCACACCATAAGGTGATTTGTATATTAAAACCAGATATTCACTCCCTCCTGCATCTTAAAGCAACAGCACACTTTCTGTTCCTTTACTTAAAAGAAATATGGGCATACACATATATGGAGGGTGATTGACTGTTAGCCCGTAAGACTATTTTCAAACTATCTTCTTAGCACTGGGAGCAATGGTAGGAAAGGGCACCCAGGACCTTACACAAGCCTGTTTACATTTCAGGGGTTTGAGCCCTAAGGAGTGTAAAGAAAGAATTCTGGATTTGCAGTCAAGAGACCTGGGTTGAAATCCAGACCCTGATATTTCCTCTCTGGGTAAAATTGGGCAAATAACCTCACTTGTCTGTGTCTTGATTTTGTCACTTTCACATGGGGATCTTAATCCTTACTCTACCTACTTCTCAGCATCTTCATCCACATTAAAGAATGAGACAAACATGAATCTGGCTGTTGTGTTTAAGCCAGCTCTGGCTTCCTTCTGTGCTGGTGCTCATATGCCTTCTTCTGATGAACCAATCTTGGTAAAGTCACAGTGTGTTTTATGAGATGGCAGAAAAATAAACAGTAGGTACAGCTCTGAGAAACTTGACATGGCTCATTTGTGGTGGTCTAAAGTCCCTCCCTCCCTCCTTCCCTTCTTTCTTCCTTCCCTCAGTTCCTCCTTTGATTTCCTTCAGAGTTGTGTGTGACTCTGGCTATCAGACCTCCTCAGAGAGTTGCCAGTAATTCTCTGGGCATCTCATTGGATCTTTGATTGAGACCTTTACTGCTGTGAAGCCGGGATACCCGTTACTTTGAAGAGAGGTGATGAATGGGAATGCTATTCCCTCCAAAGTTGTCCTGAGAGTCAGGACTAAGCTGAGTGTGTTCTAGAGATGCTTGACTAGGATGGACATCTTGTGTCACGTCCATGAGCCAATGAAGGAGGTTTAATGAGTTTTTCTTGTCCTCAGAGGGCACAGCTAATATATATTCAATTGTGTGTTGAATTCAGAGAAATAAGAGATTTTAACTCTAAATAGAAGGGAGCAAAACCTTCCTCAAAATTAGAGCTTTCTAATAACACAAAGGGCTGCCTCAGGAGGTAGTGAGTTTTCTGTCACGGAAGTCATTAAGTAGAGGCTGGATGGCCATTTGTTGGGAGGGGAGGTTCCACAATTACCTTTTCCTTTCTCCTGCCCCTATCACCATAATTGACATTTGATTTGGGCATTCACTTCTTTCCCTTTTCCCTTCTGTCTCTACATACACCCCTAACACCTACACCAAAATGAGCACATTCACTGTCTATCCACCATGTCTGAAATGCTTTCCTTCTTCATCTCTACCTCCTGCCATCCCTGGCTTACTTTGAATCCCAACTAAAATCTCACCTTCTACACTAAGCCTTCAGATCCCCCTGAATTCTAGTGCCTTTCTCCATTGACTGTGTCCCATTTATCCTGTCTATAGCTTGTTCATATGTAGTTATTTGTATATTGTTTGCCCCATTCGGTTGTGAAGTCCTGGAGAGCAGGCACTGTCTTTTGCCTTTCTTTGTATTCCAAGAGCTTAGAGCTGTACCTGGTACATAGTAAACACTTAATAAATCTTTATTGACTGACTGACTACCCTACATATACACACTCCTACTTCCTGTAGGAAACTGAGACATCAGAAGGCATATAGACAGTAAGAAATGTAGTAGTTCAGAGAATGGAGATAACACCTTTGTCCAAGGTTTTGTGGAAGCCGCCCATGGAAAAGGTGAGACTGAAGCTGGGCCCTGGAATATTCTTACTCTCTGTGTGACCACAGACAAGTAATGTCACCTCTCCAGGCCTCGGTCTCCTTGTTGATAAAATAAGGGAACTGGATTGAATGATTTCTAAAGCCCTGTCTATAGGGTGGATCAGTGTGGATGGAACACTGGTCTTGTAATCAGGAAGACCTGAATTCAAATCAGACCTCATGCATTTGCTAGCTGTGTGACCTTGGGAATGTCACTTAACCCCCTTTGCCTTGGTTTCCTCATCTGTAAAATGAACTTGAGAAGGAAATGGCAATCCCTCCAATATCTTTGCCAAGAAAATCTCAGATGGTGTCACAAAAAGTCAGACACCACTGAACAATAACATAAAAGCATAGTTTATTCCCAGCATTCTGTTGTAGAGTCACATCTCTAACTTTCTCTGTCTGAAGATATCTTCCAGCTGGAATTCTGTATTCTTAGGGTCCTTTCTAGCTCTAGCATCCTATTATAACCATGCAGGGCATGCGTGGAAAGGTTTATATTGTGGAAGCCTATGTGCTGGGGAGTAAGAAGTATATGTAAGTCAGCATTTTGTAGAAGAAAAACATTGAACTAAGAATCAGGATCTGGGTTGGAGGCAAATCATTTCCTCTCTCTGGTCCCTGATTTCTTCATCTGTAAAATGGAAATAATACTATCTCCACTGTCTCCATCATAGAGTTGCCTTTTAATTTTAAAGCACGTAAGGCTGTGAGCCAGGTCCATATGCTCACTGGGTTGATTAGAGAGCACACTTGTTTTTCATATCCCAGAAAGAAGGCAAACCAAAGATGTGATGAGGAATAGCAAAACCTGAGGAGGCAAGAGAGGACAGAGTCAGGAAACACATGCTTTTCTGTAGGGCTGCCAAATAAAGAAGGTGTGGAAGAAGAGAAGGAAAGAAAAAAAAATAAGTGTGTGTGTGTGTGTCTGTGTGTGTGTGTGTGTTGGTGTGGGGGGGAGGTAGGACAGTTATGGCTCCTTAATAAAATCATTTCTGCAATGGATTTAGCATTTGTGGAAGGGCAGCATTGACAGAAACCAAAGCCTGGTCCCAGGCCTCCTATTTATCCCCAGAACAGATGGGGTGCTAATAGCAGCCACACAGCCTCCGACTCGCATCTTGTCATGACCCCCAAGCTCTAATTTCCGAACCCAGCTGAAAAGGATTGAAAAATCTGCCAACAGCCAAGAGATTTGTTTTTGCCAAACCCAAACATTTCACCACACGGCTGGGTCTCAGAGTGATGAGGCGTCTGGGTGTTGGCAAAGAGAATCAGGTATTTTCATGAGCATCGTGCTGGGCTTGTCTTCTGAATTTCGAATTCAGTTCAGCCTAGTGCCTAGAAACATCTTGTTCCCTCTGTTCCCTTCTGTTACATCAAACTTCCTGGGTGGGAAACTGTAGGCAATTCACTTAACATCCCTTGAGCCTCGTTCTCCTCTGTCAAATGAAGAAAAGAATATTTAATACTATTTCCCCAACAGGAAATTGTTGTGGGACAATGCTTTGTAAATCTTAAATAGCTACATTTGGCAACATTACTGTTATTCGAGTTTAGAAATTAGACATGATCTTGGGGAAACTGAGGTCAGGAAAAGTTAACTGACTCACCTGAAGTCCCACAATAAGAAAGGGGAAGAGCTGAAATTCAAAATTCAATCAGGTCTTCTGATTCTAAGGTGGACTCTCTGTTACTGTCACTCTTTTTTGTGGTGGGGCAATGAGGGTTAAGTGACTTGCCTAGGATCATACAACTAGTAAGTGTCAAGTGTCTGAGGGTGGATTTGAACTCAGGTCCTCCTGAATCCAGGGCCGGTGCTTTATCCACTGCACCACCTAGCTGCCCTGTAATGTTGCTCTTGTATGTATGGGTTGAAAGAGCTAGAGATGCTTTTAGATTGGAGAAGAGAAGTTTAGGGACAAGGGAGGAACCGAATAGCTTAGTTAAAAATTTTGAAGTATCATCCAAATTTAATCTTGATATCAAGAAAGACCAGCTTGTGATTTCATCTGTGATTTCCCCCTAGCAATTCAAATTTATACTTTTCCCCCCTGAGTCTTATAATCTTAGATAATTGCTGAGGTCAAGGAGAAGTTAAGTGACTTCTTCAAGGTCACACAGCCATTACGTGTGATGATGGCATAACTTGAATCCAAGTCTTCCTGATTCTGAGGACAGCTCTCTATCCATGCTGCCTCTCACAAATATGATTACTGTTTAAACCTCATGTTTAAACATTTTAAACCTGTAAGCTATGTCAAGTTTTCTTGGAAGATGGCAGTATATAAATCTATAAGTATAGTTAGAAGATGCTTCTTATGGCCTAATTTCTTTTAGGTTTAAACATAATTTCTTCCTTGGCTTGAGGTGGGGGCGTGGTATGGCTGGTCAGTTACTAGAGCAGGTTAAATCCAGTCCACAAGCAAGTCAAATCATCGCTTCATGATGTTACTGGTCCTCTTAAAAAATGAAGGATGAGCAACAATTAAATCAGTTTTCTAAGTGACTTTCCCAGGGTCACACAACTAGCAAGTGTCAAGTGTCTGATACAGGATTTGAACTCAGGTCCTGGATCCAGGGCCAATGCTTTATCCACTGTGCCACCTAGCTGCCCTCTTTTGCCTTCTTTTGCATCTCCCCCCTCCCCCAGTTCCCATCATTCACTGAGAGGTGTCTGGGTACACAAGAAGGGCTTAATACTGATGAATGGGCTCTGTAGCAGATACCAGAACTCAGATCTACTGATGGTTTATGGAAAAAAATGAAGTTAGACTAATATGCCTAGTGCTATCTTTCCTCAAATCTTGAGCATATTAGTGAGTCTAAAAGGAAAAGAATTTTTCTTCCTAATGGAAGCACACATTTAAAACTAATCTATCATCCATCCTATCTATCATCATGTGGGACTTTCTTTTCTATCAAATATTGCTCATATTTGGAGATTTAGCCAAGGCATACATTCAATACATCAAAATCACCCAAATCTGAAATTTTAAACAAATCTCATGTCTTTTTTCATTATAAGACCCTGTATAAAACAGCTGTTCTGAAGTTTGAATGTGAAGTTTGGTAACTGGTAGTTATCAAGCAGAAATATAACATGATGTAATCATATAACCTCATGCTTCCAAGGGACAGTGTGATGTGCTGGGAAGAGGGCTGAATCAGAATCAAGGATCCTGGCTCTTCTGATGATTATTGGTGTGACTTTGAACAAGTAACTTAATATCTCAGAATTAGTTTTTTCTCAAATCAAATTAGATGATCTCCGATTCCTTCAATGCCTAAATTCTGTGATATGTCCTCTGATTCAAACCACTGAACAGGTTTCATGGTAACCCTGATAAGTGACCATCTAGCCTCTCTCTTAATATCTCCAGTAATGGGAAGTTCAGTATTGCAGAGGTCAACCCATAAGTGGATAGCTCTAAAATAATTCAATCCAACAAAAACTTGTGGTCAGACAATGTGAAGAGCAGTGTGTTTGGTCCTTGGAGAGATACAACTTTTGAAGAAGACATAGTCTCTGACCTCATGCATCTTTCAGTCTTTTAAGGGAATAAGAGGGGCAGCTAGGTGGCGCAGTGGATAAAGTACCAGCCCTGGATTCAGGAGGACCTGAGTTCAAGTCTGCTCTCAGACACTTGACACTTACTAGCTTTGTGACCCTGGGCAAATTACTTAACCCTCATTGCCCTGCAAAAAAAAAAAAAGGTAATAAAAAATGTATTCAGTAAGACAGACACATATAACAGAAAAAATAATATATGTGTATGGTAGAGAGGTGCAAAACAAAATACTATTTGAGATCTGAGGTGGGAAAAGTCTTACTTATATATTGGGGGTGGGTGTAGAGACTATTAGAAAGAGTTGAGAAAATATTTTAATAGTGTTGGGTTGGGGGCAGCTAGGTGTCACAGTGGATAAAGCACCGGCCCTGGATTCAGGAGGACCTGAGTTCAAATTCGAGCTTGACACTTACTAGCTGTGTGACCCTGGGCAAGTCACTTAATCCCAATTACCCTGCCCCCCAAAACAAACAAAAAACCCAATCCAACGCTATTTTTTTTTGTGGGACAATGGGGGTTAAGTGACTTGCCCAGGGTCACACAGCTAGTAAGTGTCAAGTGTCTGAGGCTGGATTTGAACTCAGGTCCTCCTGAATCCAGGGCTGGTGCTTTATCCACTGTGCTACCTAGCTGCCCCAAATAGCGTTTTAAAAGAAGTGATAGATGTTTAAAGGCCAAAGGGGAAAAAAGATAATTAGGAAGTGTTTCAAGTCAAATATAGTAGACTATGCTGTCATTGATGAAGAAAATACTTTGTTATAGAAACAATGTTATGTGTTACAAATCATTAAATTCTACAGTCTCCAAAGAATAAAAACTGTAGATGTCCCAAAGGGCAATGGAGAGATGCATGGTAAGTGTCAAAGACTGAAACGTATTACATGTAAGAAATTGGATGCAAAAAGTGATGTAAAGGGGCAACTAGGTGGCTCAGTGAATAGAGCACTGGCCCTGGAGTCAGAAGGACCTGAGTTCAGATTTGGCCTCAGACACTTAACACTTACTAGCTGTGTAACCTTGGGCAAGTCACTTAACCCCAATTACCTCACCAAAACCCAAACCAAAACAAAACAAAAGTGATGTAAAAATATAATTAAAGATATGTAGAAAAAGAATGCTATGCTATTATGCAGTGAGGACAAAGGGGGAATCTAAGAAACATCTTTCTATTCAGTTGTAGCTTCTTTATATTTTCTGATTTCATTCATACAAGGATTCCAGTATTTATGTGGTTCAGTTGTGTATACTGACTTCCTGACCACTGACCAAAGGTCTCCAATTTAGAGTGCCAACAGCTATTTTAAGGTGAATAAATATATTATCTATTAAAACCGTGTTTTTTAAGCAATCACTTCCCCCTTTCCATCTTTCCCCATCACCCCCTTGTACTGCAGAATCAGAAAGGTGCCAAACAGGACTGTGGACCAAAGGGTTTTTATTTTTGTTTTTTGGTGAGGCAATAAGGGTTAAGTGACTTGCCCAGGGTCACACAGCTAGGCCAAATTTGAACTCAGGTCCTCCTGAATCCAGGGCTGGTGCTTTACCCACTGTGCCACCTAGCTGCCCCCATATATATGTCTTATCCTGCAATTCTACCAAGGCAGGATGTACCATTGGGAGATTGGATGACTTACCTGGCGTCACAAAGCCAGTATGTGTCAAATTTGAGACTTGAATTTTTGGGTTTTGAAGCCAGCTTTCTATCTATTTCCTCTCTAATTCCTCTCCTAATGTTTGTGATAGTTATAACTATTAGCTCCCATTAAGTGGCCTGGGAATTTGGCTTCTCTGAGATTCTAAATCAAATTTAACACAGTTAATGCTATAAGTAGTGGAATTTCAATGTGACATACAAAGAATCAATGCCCAGTCATTTTTTTTATCCCAACTGATGATGGGTTTCATATTGTTGAACAAAAGAGTCAGCCTGATAAAGCAAGAACTAAACAAGTAAGAATTAAAAGACCTTATTTCTAGTTCCAGCTATGCCATTTATCAGCTGTTTGATTTGGGGCAAGTTATGTTACTTCTCTGACCCTCAGTTTCTTCATCTGTTTAAAAAAAAAGTAAAGGGAGGGAGTTGGGCTAGACCATCTCTAAGGTTCCTTCCAGCCCCAGCATTCTATGTTCTAAGCTCCCTTCCCATTCTAACTTTCACTGTCCTAATTTCTTAACTCTGTCTTTCTGACATTCAACATATCTTATATTCTAACATTATACATTCTGGAGTCTTTCTAGGATTGTGTTTTGGTACATGCTCCTAAGTCTAGGACTGCCATCTAGAGGATTCCTCGTTAGCAATGTCCATTCGAACCACAGCTTCTTCAAATTAAAACCACCAGGAAGCCTTTATCAGTAAGTAGTAACTCTAAGTAGAAAATTCTATTTGTATGACTTAGGTTAAATAAATGGTATGCCACAAAACACATGTAACCCATATAGGATTATCACAGATCATTGTATTTAGAGCTGGGAAGGATCTTAGAACATAGAATTTTATAGCTGAAAGAGACTATAGAGAGGGATCTCTGATCACTCATTTTATAGAGGAAGAAATTGAAGCCCAGAGAGAGTGAAATAACCTGTTTAAGATCAAATTGGCAGGAAATGTCAGAACTAGGAGCTGAAATTAGGTAGTTGGCCACCAGATTGATGATAATTGATAATTTACAGACCACAATTTTTCTCTTAACTATCTGTATGTATATAGTTTCTGGGAAAATGTTATCAGCAAATACTTTCACTAACATTATGCATTCTATCATTAAATGAAAGAACAATTTTCTTTAAAATTTCTTTAAAAATATCTGGGGCAGCTAGGTGGTGCAGTGGATAGAGCACTGGCCCTGGATTCAGGAGGACCTGAGTTCAAATCCGGCCTCAGACACTTAATAATTGCTAGCTGTGTGACCCTGGGCAAGTCACTTAACCCCAATTGCCTAAAAAAAGCCCCACACAAATAAAATTTCTTTAAAAATATCCCAAAAGTAATTTTTGAAATTCCCAAGAAGGGAAGTTAAAATATGTGAACTAATAGACAAATTTACTCTTTTTGATACTGTTTAAGTGCCCTTTCAACTGCTCTCCACTCTCAACCATAAGAGTCATTTTTTTTTCAGACACGACAAAATGCAGACCTTGACTCCTGTTAAAGTTCTGTTTGTGAAGTGGCGAAGTCGAGTATCTTTCTTTCAAGTGAGGGGGAGGGTGGAGGTGGGGCTCTCAAAGATGCTGATTAAATTATTCCTGACCAAACCTTATGCAAACATAGCTATAGCTTCTCAAAAAAAATTTTTTTTTGAAAAAAGAGTGGCTGTATTTGACAAGGAATTTCATGAACTTTTTACCCATAAGGCTTCTTTCATTGAGCTGACCACATTTCGATAAATGTTCTCTGGGTCTATCGATACAGTTGAAGTAACATGAAATAGATGAAATAGGAAAATGAGCATAGGATTTTGAACTAAAAGGGCTGACTTGAGGCCTGGCTCTCCTGGTTTATTAGCTGTGGGGTCACTTCACCTCTCTTAGACTTGGTTTGCTTATCCATAAAATGGGAACAGTAATACTTGCACTATTTACCTAACAAAATAATTGTGAGGAAAGGATCTTTTAAACCTTCCAGCACTTTGGACATGTGAACTATTTTTGATCCTTTGAAAAATTATGTGAGATAGGCAGTGTAGGGCTCATCATTTCCCTTTTACAAACAAGATAACTTGGAAATTGAGGGAGTGCCCATCAACTGGGGAATGGCTAAAGTTGTGGTATATGATTGTGCGAATACTACTGTGCTGTAAGAAATGATGAGCTGGTTGATTTAAAAAAAAAAACATGAAAAGGCTTGAATGAAATAATGAAAGGTGAAATGAACAGAACCGAGAGAATATTATATACAGTAACAGATAGATATAGATATAGATAATTGCAGGGCAATGAGGGTTAAGTGACTTGCCCCGGGTCACACAGCTAGTAAGTGTCAAGTGTCTGAGGTGGGATTTGAATTCAGGTTCTCTTGAATCCAGGGCCAGTGCTTTATCCACTGCGCCACCTAGCTGCCCCAGCAATATTATTTGAAGAGTGCCTATGAACGACTAAGTTTTTCTGAGTATTATAAATACTCAAATCAACTACAAAGGACTTATGAAACAAGATGCTATTTACCTCCAGAGAAAGAACTGATAAATAGCAGTATGAATAGTATAGCTTTCATATGTTTATTAATCTGTGTCAAATGGTAGCCTTTAGTGTGGGAGGAAGGGAGGGAAACAGTTTGGAACTTAAAATGTAACAAAAAATTAAATTTCATTTTTTAAAAAGGAAATGGAAAAGGAATGGGAAACTTTCAGGCTATACTTCCTGGATGGTCTACAAGTGGGTCTTATAGCTTTCCCAAGGATGTATCTCCAATATACACTTCAGTATTCAAGGGTAGATAGTATTGGTGGGGCTTTCAATTTGAAGTCATTCAATGTTCATTTCATAAACATTTATTTAACTATTTTAAAAAGGTAACAGTATCAGAGAGGAGAATGTGACTTAACCAGGTCACAGAGCTAGTATGTAGCAGCTCCCTGGATCTAAACTCCCATGTATTCTGGTTCAAAATCCAAACCACTTTCTATCATATGCACTCTGACTACTTACCAGAGGTGTTGTAGAACTGATTAATGTTTCATGTAGAAGAGTTAGACTCGATGGCTTCCTTGGGCACGTCTAGTTGGAAGCTCTATCTGCTAGAGGCAGCATAGGACAGTGGGAAGATTATTAGAAGGATCTGGATCTGGACCTAGCTGCTAAAACTTAATATATCTATGACCTTGGGCAAGTCATTTAGGCTGTATGAATCTCAGTTTCTAAGCCACCATACAAATTATAGTATTAATTAGCAAAGTCCTACCAGTACTGTTTACCCTTAAATGCTGAAGTGTATATTGAAGACTGGTTCGTCAAAACCTGATATAATTTTTAAAATGAAGAAATGTCCTTAAAGAAGAAGCATTATTATCTGCTTTGCCACTGAACCCTAAAGGACTGTGGGACCTTTCCATCTGACTTGCAGCTGAAACCTTCCATATGTGTTTCTTCTCCAGTTACAAAGTGAGCTCCCTGAGATCAGGGACTGTCTTACCCTTCTATTTGTACAGTACCTCAGCATTTACTACTGTGCTTTCTACATAGTAGAGTACTTAATACTTTTTGTTCATTCATTCATTCACTTAGTCATCGATTCATTTATTGATTTATTCATGAGAAAATCAAGGTTCAGAGAATCAAAGTAACTTCCCCAAGGTCATGCAGCCATTAAAATGTCCTAGCCAGGGTATGAAGTACTTTGCAAATTGTAAAGTGCTATACACATATTATTTTACTATTCTTCACTGTTAATTCAGTGGTGATACTATCCTTGAAGCCATCTTTGTTTCCCTTACTTGGGTCATCTCTGACTGAGGAATGCTTGTTAGAAACTTTGTTCTAAATTTACTGAGCAGATTTTTTTCCCCCTGAGGTGGAGAGGAGGAAGGTTGCCGGTCCCCGGAGACCTCTGGAGGAAGCAGTTATTCTCAGTTGGTCATATTTTGGTTTATTTGTTCTATTTCTGGCCTGACCTGAGGTGTGCACTAAGAAGTGGAAGCTTGGTGCCCATAAATACCAGATATAGAGACTGCTAGTGTGGTTTAGGCTAAACAACCTGTCATTTGAAAAATTATCTGAAACACTTAAGGCAGAAATGATTCCACCCCTCCAAATTGTTTGGCTGTTGTTGGAAGATCGGCCATTTGAGGCAATATCTGAATAACCAGATGCATTTTTTTTAAATAACACTAAAAAGTTCAATTAACACTTATTTTGTTTTTGCCATGTGTAGAGCCCAGAGCTCTGCCCTAAAATGCTTTCCAAGTTGCTTGTCTACACACCAGATAGTAGTTTATGTGCCTGCCCCTTTCCTCACCTCCTCAACTCCTGCCCCAGTCCTAGTGGGAGGATGTGTGGCTCCACATTCTCGTGTTGGGTTGAACAGAAGGTGGAAGAGTCTGGCTCTGCTGTTTAAAGAGCGCCACCTTGAGGGTATCTGTTAAACTGCAATTCTCAAAAAGCTCATTCTCGTCAGTAATTGACCTCCCCTTTGGAAGTGACTTGATAAACAATGTGAATCTTTCTTTCTTTCCTTTTTAAATTGCATCATTCTCTTTAATTGTATTCTATTTCATTTCAATTTTAAATTTTCCATTCTGAATTCTCTTCCTCCCACCCCTAACCCACTCTTTGAGAAGGGTAGAAATATGATAACCCCAAAATTACACCAGTCCAATGTAAAACAGATCAACAATAATAACAATATGCCAAAATTTGAACATGTATTTTTCTCCCACTGATGTACAGGGAAGAATCACATACTAAAATTGGACGGCTCAGGAAAACTTACTTAAGTCCTGCCTCAGATGCCAATTATGTGGGTATTCGTCCTCAGTTTCCTTATCTACAAAATGAAGGAGTCAGATTCCTCTCGGGTTCCTTTTGATTTTAAATCTATGCGCTGTTAATAAACTTATCAAAGCAATGGTCTCCGTTCCTCAAGTGTTTTAATATTTACTTTTCTCACAACAATCCTATCTTTGCATTAAGTAATGTACATTATCACACCCTTTTAAAAGATTGGTGGGGGGGCAGCTAGGTGGCTCAGTGGATAAAGCACCGGCCCTGGATTCAGGAAGACCTGAGTTCAAATCCACCCTCAGACATTTGACACTAGCTGTGTGACCCTGGGCAAGTTACTTAACCCTCATTGACCAGCAAATAAAATTTTAAAAAGAAAGAAAGAAAAAAGAAAAAAAAGAAGTATTGAGAGACCAAAGTCAGAGAGATAGTTGACTTGTCCAAGATTATACAACAGATAGGACCAGGCTAGATGGCAGGGCCATCTGATTTCAAGCTGGGGCTCTTGTACCACTCCACAATCTCTGATACCAGTATGAACATTAGCATTGTGAAAAAAACAACCCACTTATTGAACAATTCATGGTGAGAAGATCAATAGAGCCAGGATTAAGGAGATTCAGTAGGTGTGAGCCCCCAGGGTAATACTCAGCAGAGAGAAAAAGAGGAATGCTTTTTAAAAATATGACTCTACATGTTTTATGTTAGCAGATAACAATGATTGCTAACATTTATTTTTATTCATTTTTTTTTTGGTGAGGCAATTGGGGGTTAAGTGACTTGCCCAGGGTCATACAACTAGTAAGTGTCAAGTGTCTGAGGCTGGATTTGAACTGAGGTCCTCCTGAATCCAGGGCCGGTGCTCTATCCACTGCACCACCTAGCTGCCCTGATTGCTAACATTTATATAGCACTTACTATATGCCAGGCACTGAGCTAAATACTTTATAAATATTAACTCATTTGATCCTCACAATAACCCTGGGAGGTAGGTGCTATTATTATCCCCATTTTACAGATAAACAAAGGCAGACAGAGGTTATGATTCACCCAGGGTCATAAACCTAGTATCTGAAGCTGAATTTAAACTCAGTTCTTCTTGACTCCAGGTACAGCTCTCTACCAACTTTGACACCCAGCTGCCCCCAGATCCTGAACTACATGGCCTACAGTATCTTATTTTGGGATAAGTCAAGTTGCATCTTACAGTAAACTCTCACATTTTTGGGGTTATAAATAGTGTGAGGGTGGGAAGGCCCACTTTTCAAACCTTGCTTGGACTCACAACTGCCTCATCTTGGCTCTAATTCTGCATTAGGAAGCAAAATTCCACAAACAATCCTTTTCTTCCAGTAGTTTGGAAAAGTTAATTTCCCTCCCTCTCCTTCATACATAAAATGAGGGGATTGACTTATACAATCTCTAACATTTCTAGAAATCATTTAAAAATGTATAGTATGAGAGGGGCCTAAATAGATATCTTAATTATAAGTACCTGAAGGATCCTTACAACTTTCTAGCTTGGGGGACAGCTAGGTGATGCAGTGGATAGAGCACTGGCCCTGGAGTCAGGAGTACCTGAGTTCAAATCCAGCCTCAGACACTTAACACTTACTAGCTGTGTGACCCTGGGAAATTCACTTAACCCCAATTGCCTCACCAAAAAAACCAAGAACAAAAACAAAAACAAAAACACCCCAAAACTTTCTAGCTGGCCTCCTGCACTTCAGGCTCTCTATACTTTCTACCACTCCTTAAATTATCTTAAAATATGTTTCTTCAGATAAAGGTGGGGAGTCAGAAGATCTATATGGTAAAAACAATTCCTACTTTCCACAACAACCAAGTTATCTGCTATATCTATTATCATCTCCATTTTCCAGAATGAAGCATAGAAAGAAATTAAATAGCTTGCCCAGTCCCATAGTTTAGATTTCTAACATCATAAATAATGTGCTCCCCCTGCTTCCCCCCATCACACCTCTCTTAAATGAACCAATAAAGCTTTATGGATACTTACTTGGTACAAATCCCCTGGTTCTATCATTCTCTGAATGTCAGGAGAGGTAGATGAGGAAACTGAGGTGCAGAGAGGTTAAGTATCTGAGTCAGGACTCAATGTGTATATTCTGTTATGGGGGGGGGAATGGATCCACTGAGGAGGATGGCTATTATCAACCAGTCAGGAAAAAAAATGACCTTTTCTTGGACCCTTCTTACTCTTTACTACTCTCTAGGAATCCTTCTAGGGCCAACTTCTTCTCCTAACTGGTCCCACCCTTGGCAGTTGCAGCTTTATTCTCAAGTATGTCTCTTTCTCCTTCATAAGTTTAGAAATTGCATGGTATCCAGACAGTTTAAAAAGCAGGGCTGATAACACTCATCAGAATTGGCTCAAAAGACCTCAGTCTCATCAGAATTGGCTCAAGGAGGGAATAACATACACACTCAATTGGGTGGAGTAATCTATCTAACCCTGCAGGAAAATAGGAGGGGAAGGGGATAAAGAGAGAAGGGCAAAAGAAGGGAATCCCTTTTGAAGAGGGATAGAGTGAAAGAAGATAGATAATAGAGTAAATATCATGGGGAAGGGAATAGGATGGATCAAAACAGTTAACAATAGTAATCATGAAAAAGAGAAAAGGGGGGAAATTGTACAAAAATATTTACAGCAACTCTTTATGGTGGCTAAGAATTGGGAATCAAGGGAATGTCCATCAATTGAGGAATGACTGAAGAAACTGTGATATATGATTATAGTGGAATGGTATTGTGCTATAGGAAATGACAAACAGGATGATACCAGAAAAACCTGGAAAGACTCATATGAACTTATGTATAGTGAAATGAGCAGAACTGGGAAGACATTATGTGTAGTAACAGCAGTATTGTTCGATGAGCAATAGTGAATGACTTAACTACTTTCAGCAATACAATGATCCAAGACAATCCCAAGGGACAAATGAGGAAGGATACTATTGACCCCCATAGAAAGAACTGATAAAAAAGAGCACTTGTGGATTGTACATATATAACCTATAGCAGATTGGTTGCTGTCTTGGTGGGGGAAGGAAAGGGAGGGAGAAAAATTTGGAACTCTAAATCTTATGAAAATGAATGTTGAAAACTACCCTTATATGTAACTGGAAAAAAATAAAATAAATGTTTGTTGCAAAAAAAAAAAAAAAGCAGGGCTGAGTGATCCATTTCTTACCTTGAAGCAAAGGCTAAGTCACTTTTCCTGAGTTTGAATCCTAGTTTTTGCACTTACTACCTGTATAACTTTGGGTGAGCTAATTTACTTATGATGGGAAATTAAGGGGTTTTACTAAATAACTTCTAGCCTCCCCTCTGGCTCTACATCTATGATTCTTTCACACAACAAACATTTACTAGGCATTTAGTATTTCCATTGTTCTCTTAAAATTTCCAGGGACTGGGGGGAGGGGAAAAGAAGAAACTTGGCTGTCTTGGGAATGTTAATTTGTTGTAATTTTGAAATGGGCAGATTTTTAAGCAAACAAATGTTAACCTCTACAAACCTCTACAATTTCACCTTGCCTCTTAACCAAATGTGATAGGAATTGTCATGCAGAATTCAATCAGAGAATCAATCAGAGATTATTGGGGTGGGGGTCATGTGGAAGCTGTCCTTAAAACAGAACAGTAATCAGACCTGGAAGGGGTCTAGAAGATTTACTTTGACACCTCCACATTTTATAGCGGAGAAAGTGGAAAGTGAACTAACCTCATTAAGGTCAAATAGCTACTTTAGTGAACTAAAATCCAGGTTTCTTTGTGGTTTTTTAATTTGTTTTGGTTTTTGATTTGTTGTTGTGATTGTTGCTGTTTTTAATTATCAGGCCAGAGGTCTAAGCACAGCATACATATCCAACCAGGTTTTAACTATCTTCCTATCCATTCTTTTCTGCCAAATCTGGTGAGGCCAAAACTCTATGAGGTATGATTATTAGTACTGAAGAGAAAGAGAGAAGAGATTGGTCAGAAATTTAACCTTTCAATGGATATGTTATCCATGTATGCACTCCCTCCAAGAATGTAGATTGCAACCTATCTATTATTTCTCATTTTTCCTTCATATATCTTCAATAGCAAATCTATCCAGAATGCTAGAGGCTTTTCTCTAAGTTTAATACACATTCCAAGGGGACCAGTTAAAACTTGTACTGGACAAATTGTAATGACCAAGCTTAGATCTAGAAGAAATTGGGAAAACACATTTCCTTGCTCTCTTTAGAGAAGTGGCTGGATATGACTGTGGTACGTTATATGTAGTGTCAGAAGCAGGGGGACAGGTTTGGTTTTGTGGAATTATTCTCTTTGTCTTCTTGTACTTCTATTTATAAAGCACTGAATTGGAGAGAACAGGATGTGTTCAGAAATCAAGAAGATGTCAAAACAAAAGCTATCAAGAAATAAGAATAACAAAGATGAAAATTAAATGAACACAAAAAAATGGTAAAACAGTAAATCCTATTTTCTCCCAAGCCCTTCAGAGGTGAAAGTATCATTGTAGCATTCAATTAGATTTCCCATGAACTCTTAGATCCCAGGCCAAGTCTATACAAACACAGATTGGGGGGGGGGGGCTGGAGGGGTCTGGAGATGGGCATTCAAGTTCAATGGCAAAAAAAGTTACCCACCCTAGCCCATGGAGTCCAAATCCATGAAATCATTATAATTACTCCTGCCTTGTCTTCTCTATTGTCAGGATTCTATTGTTAGGATTCTACAAGCTAATGAATTCAAAAACTCTTTGTAAAGTACTGTAGAGAATGAGCTATTGTAACTAGCTCATAGGATTGAGAACTAGGAAGCTTTTTTAGAGATCAACCCATCTAGCCCTCTTATTTTATAGAGGCCCAAAGAAGAGAAAGAACCTGATCAAGGTCATATACATAGCAAAGATGAAATTTGAATCCAGGACTTCTGGCATTGACTCCAAGACTTTGACCACATTATATCAGCCATCTCTCAAGGAAAGTACTATGTAAAATGTAGCAAACTATAGAAAGTGGCTGTTATTATTAACCATCTGGCAGGGTGTTTGGGGAGAAACATGTTCTGTGAACTGTAAAAAATTTTTAAAAAGTTATAAAATGATCTTTTATTTATTTGTTTTTTTGCGGGGCAATGAGGGTTAAGTGACTTGCCTAGGGTCAAATAGCTAGTAAGTGTCAAGTGTCAGACTTGAACTCTGGTCCTCCTGAATCCAGGGCTGGTGCTTTATCCACTGCGCCACCTAGCTGCTGCAACACCCCTCCCCCACCCCCGATCTTTTATTCTTGTCTGAAAAGACCTAGTAATTTATTAAGTTCCTAGCTATACGACTGAATTAACCCTTTAAAATAATTTCCCCTAATAATTTCCCTTTTGGGTACAGATACAACAAAGTGCTTAGGTTCCATTTGGGGCCATACCATTTAATGAGATGGATTAGATGAAGTTACCCTATTTACGAGCCCTCTTTTCTTTCTTCAAAAAGTAAATTCACTTCCTGGGTTGATGGCTGAAGTTTGAAGATACGGTGACTCACTCCAAACACACTGTGTGAGCCTAGACTTAAAATACTGTAATCTTTTTTTTTTTAAGCCTTATCTGGGTGGAAAAAAATAGTTCTCTGTGTGTTATCTGATGCCTGTTTTTATCGACTTGGTATTTGATCATATCCAATCAGATTCTTAGACGAAAGCCTTGCAGGGCCTCTTGCCTTTGGTTTCCCTGTTGGATTGCTCCTGAGTCCAGTGTGGTTGGTTCCTAGGATTCTGTTTTCAATTCTGTTTTCTGGGCATACAAGCCCGGCCTCAGGGGCCCTGAAGAAAAGCTTAATATTTTCTCAAACGAAGAGAAATTTGTTGAGCAGAAACAATATACAGTGGAATTTGCCCTTTAACAAAAGAGAGCCGGCCATTTATCTCCGACCCTCTGGGTCCAAATGCAAAACAAATGTTATAGAAGGCTGAGGCCTGGGGAGACATTTTCAGAGACAAAGGGGCCTGTTTACAAGAGGTGACAAGTACTGTGTTAACTATCGTCCACCTAATTCTCACTCCACAAACCTACCCCTAACCCCATGAATATACAAGCACACAGATTTATTCACCTTGCAGCTGGTTCCCCCCCCCCAATCCCCAATCAATTGTGGAAAGATAAACAGGGAGAAATTACAAAGTTCAGATCAGTTAAGTTGGAAGCTTGGGGAGCATTACTATTTGGCTCAGGAAATGTTATCTCCTCCCTGAGTCTGTTTTCTCCTTTGGAAAATGAGAGGATGATTTTGAGATGTAATTCTGTGAAATGGGCAAGGGACTTAGACGAGGAAGTATCCCTTATTCAGATTTCCGGAACCACACTTGAATTTACTGAAGTCAGAAGTAGGTTGGAGCCAGACTGCCTTCTAGCTGAATCTTGTTTGCAATCAGGCTGGCTCTTAATAAATTGATACCTTGGGTGAACTGGTTTTTCATTTGGATTAAACAACTGAAGAAGCTTCAACAGGGTCTAATAGCTACTTAGAGACAAAACCTGAACTAAAAGCCAGCTTTTCTTACTCCCAGGTCAGTGCAGAGAATATTGTATATGTACTCCGTGGAGTTTGAAATTAATTGTTATCAAGGACATGCAAATTTACACATTCACACAGATTGTTTTTGTTCTCATTCTAAAATAGTTTTTCTACTTTTCTAAAATAATAGTTTTTCTAGTCCAATATTTTTCTGACAGGTTTTAGGCTCTTTCTCAGGCCACAATCCAGTACTCCAAGAGACAATCTCATCTACACAGGTATTTCCTCTGTGGATGCAGTTCACAACTATACATGTATTATTATTATTATTAATAATAAAACCACCACAACAAAAATATACTCCTCCTCTAGGCTGGAGTTGAACATCTACTTGCTTTTATATCATTCAGGCAACATTTATTTATATAGCTCACATTTGTAAAGAGTTGGATAACAGTAAAGAGTCTAACACTCTTTAGGGTTTCCTAAATGGGACCATATGGAATACAGAATTATATATACACACACACATACTCATTCACATATATATATCTATTTGTGAATAAGTAATATTTGTATATGAGTATATATTTATATATTTACATATATATTTATATATGTGTATATAATTCACCCATGTAAATATGCAAGAATAAAAATGGTTCAATTTACATGAAAAATTTCTATGCCATGCATTTAATGTTATGCATGACACAATATTTATATACAATAAATGCAAAGGTGCTTGGTACATAATAAACACTTGTTTATTGATTGATTGTGTAAGCTATATGAGGTCTATGAAGATTTTACAGGCTGTAATAGAACCGCACCCAGACTTTTGGGACACTATATGAAAGCATTTTGCATGCACACAGCTTCACCATATATAAAAGTCAGGTATACATGTCAGCTGTGACTATTTCGTGAAGAAATGAAAGAATCTCTTAATCTTCCCTTCCTCTCAGTAACTGGCAGCAGACCCTGGTGGAATTTGAACCGCCCTCTGTCTAGGCCATCCCTCCCGGAATGAAGGGCAGAGACCTTTCAGAGGAGCGGATTGCAGGGCCGACGTAGGACAGTTGCAAGGTCTGTGTGCCACATGCCTCAGGTTCGTACCATGTACGACTCTTCTCGTTCTCCCTCTCCTCACTACAGGATGTCAAGGCAAGGTTTCAGTCAAGAAGGCCAGGCCGAGGGCTTCATCTGAGAGCTTGGGGTTGTGTCTCGGTGCACAGCCGGCTTCTGTCCACAGCCAGCCATCACCTCACCCTGGGACCTGCAGCCTCCGATCTTTTCAGACAGCCTAAAGTCTGGAGGAGGTGGGAGCTGGGCTTCCTGTAGACCGAGAAGCCGGCGCATATGGGATAATGTGTGTGAAAGACTTTAATCAACACAAAAGTGCCATAGTTTGCGATTTGATATTAACACTACTACTGTTACCAATTAGCTAGCCAACTACTCCTACGAATAAAAAATTAGGCACTGAGCCACTGTCGTTACCTAACCCAGCTGTCTCTCGAGCCCATCTGAAATTAACAGTCTTTTAAAAAAATTCTATCTTTGTATGCCCAACGCCTACTGCTGTGCCTAGCTTAAAAATTATTGAATGAACGGATGAAAAGAAATTTTGTTCGTTTTTGTTGTTGTTTTTGTTTGTCTGGGTTTTTTTTTTTGGGGGGGGGGGGTTTGCGGCTCTGAGTCTGACTCTCTGCCTGACTTTGGACATGTTGTTTGTCCTCTATTGGCATTTAATTTCTTCTTCATACATTAAAAGGGTTACATTCAGATGACCACTAAGGTCCCTCTAAATAATTCGGAATATTAGTCCAACTCTGGGACTTTCCATATGTGCTTTAAGAAAATGTGCTTTGGGCCGGTAAGACTTACAAAAAGACATGACTTTTCTTCCTGTACTGGGCCAGTGAGGAACAGATTACGGGAATGTGTTTGGGGAGCACGGTGATTTGCTCCCATTTCACGGAGGAGTCGGGAGACTTTCTTCTTCCCAGACTGTGCCTCTTGGGCAACCCACAGCAGAGACCCTGGCGGAGTTCGGCCGCGATCCGGGAGAAGTAGAAAAAGCTAATTT